>NC_053392.1:609219333-609406921 GCF_905171765.1 Bufo bufo | reverse complement strand
TCCTCGCCAGCTTTGCTCTGCTTGCTGTCAGTGAATAGAAAGATTCTGGTTTGCATTCAAGGGTTAAACAACTGGTGCAGAACTAGCACTAGCTAAACACATGAGCAGCATATCTGTTTCCAGATCCCAACTGTTTGCAACAATGTATCAGTCTGGAAATCAGACTCTTTAGCTCACACTGGATACAAAATAGGGATAATTTTAATCAGCATTATCAACCCTTACAAGGCAGCGTGCCTGGTCCAATAGGTTCGATTCTGTCCTAACATGTGTCTTTTAACTTTGATCCATTAACCCCTTAGATGCCACTGTCAATGCTGAATGTGGCATCTAAATGGCTCCTTTTCTCGTCCCCCCATAATGTGATCGTGGGGTGCCAACAGACTGTTATTGCAGTCAGGGGCTGTCACTGTCAGTTTCACTGTACGGCCTCGTGCACACGAATGTTCCATTTTTTTGCGGTCTGCAAACCGCGTAATCCGCAAAACACGGAAGACGCCTGTGTGCCTTCCGCAATTTGCGGAACGGAACGGGCGGCCCATGTAGAAATGCCTATTCTTTTCCGCAAAACGGACAAGAATAGGAGATGTTATATTTTTTTTTGCAGGGCCACGGAACGGAGCAACGGATGCGGACAGCTGTCCGCATCTTTTGTGGCCCCATTGAAGTGAATGGGTCCGCACCCGAGCCGCAAAAACAACGGCCGTGTGCATGAGGCCTAACTGCAATACAGTAGTACTGCGGAGTATTATGTGAGATATCAGAGGATGATAGGTTGAAGCCCCCTAGCGGGGAAATAAAGAAAGTGAAAATAAAAAGTGTTTGGAAAAAAAATAAAAAAATAAAGTAAAAAAAAATCCCCCAAAACATGTTTACATAAAAGTATAAAAAACAGATGAAAAACTACACATAAATGGTATTGCCTCGTCCGTATTTCCCATACAATAATATGATTGCTTTTTTTTATCCCATACAGTGAACAATGTAAAAAATAAAACCATTACAAAATGACCGCATTGTGTTGTCTACCTCCCAAAAACAAAATGTGCATCAAAACGGCCCCGATGAAAAATGCAGCTTATCCCCCAAAAAAAAACCAAACCCTCAGGCCTCTTTCACACAAACATGTGATGGCCATGCCCGTGCTGCCATCCGCAATGCACGAGCGCCGACCGCGGGCCAGCCGCATGCGGATCGGCGGACCCATTCACTTGAATGGGGTCCGCGATCCGTCCATTCTACAAAAAGATAAGACAAGTTCTATCTTTTTGCGAAACGGAAGCCACGGAACGGAACCCCGCGAAGGCACCCCGTAGTGTTTCTCCGTTCCGTGGTTTCATTCCGCACTACATCTCCGGATTTGCGGACCCATTCAAGTGAATGGATCCGCATCCATAATGCGGAATGCATACAGCAAGTGTATGCGGGCCGCACTATACGGCCACGGGGGACACGTGGCCGTGTGAAAGAGGCCTCACACTGCAAAATAAAAATGTTCAGGGTCTTTGAATGCAACAACACATATTTTTTTTTTATAAGAAAAATAATATCTACGGTAAAAAAGTAAAATACATAAATAATTTTTTTTTAAAACTATATAAATTTGGTATTGTCATAATTTACTGATCAAAAGAATAAAGTTATCACATGTCACTTATACCATACGGTGAACGCCATAAAAACAAGACCCAAAAAAACCATGGCAGAATCCGTATTTGTTATCCCCCCCCCCCCCCCCCCCCCCCCCCCCAATTTTAAAAGCTACACATTACAGGTATCCCAAAAACGATATCTTTAAAAAGTGCAACTTGGAGAGTTGCAATGGAAAGGACACGCCCCCTGAGCTGTTACAGGAAGAGCTTCAGCAGGAAGGACATAAGGACATGCCCACTGAGCTGTTACAGGAAGAGCTTCAGCAGGAAGGACATGCCCCCTAAGCTGTGATAGGGAGAGAACAGCAGCAGAAAAGGCATACAAATGCGCTGTGCTAGTGAGAGAGCTGCAGCAGGAAGGACAGGTCTCTTGAGAAAGGACACACTTCCCTGAGCTGAGGCAGCAAGAGAGCTACAGCAGAAAGGACACATCCTCTGAGCTGTGCTAGGAAGAGAGCTGCTCCTGGAAGGACACACCATCTGAGCTGTGCTAGGGAGAGAGCTGCAGCAGAAAGGACACATCCTCTGAGCTGTGCTAGGGAGAGAGCTGCAGCAGAAAGGACACACCATCTGAGCTGTGCTAGGAAGAGAGCTGCTCCTGGAAGGACACACCATCTGAGCTGTGCTAGGGAGAGAGCTGCAGCAGAAAGGACACATCATCTGAGCTGTGCTAGAGAGAGAGCTGCAGCAGAAAGGACACACCATCTGAGCTGTGATAGAGAGAGAGAGCTGCAGCAGAAAGGACACATCCTCTGAGCTGTGCTAGAGAGAGAGCTGCGGCAGAAAGGACACATCATCTGAGCTGTGCTAGAGAGAGAGCTGCAGCAGAAAGGACACATCATCTGAGCTGTGCTGGAGAGAGAGAGCTGCAGCAGAAAGGACACATCCTCTGAGCTGTGCTAGAGAGAGAGCTGCAGCAGAAAGGACACATCCTCTGAGCTGTGATAGGGAGAGAGCTGCAGCAGAAAGGACAGAATCCTGAGCTGTGATAGGGAGAGAGCTGCAGCAGAAAGGACACATCCTCTGAGCTGTGATAGGGAGAGAGCTGCAGCAGAAAGGACAGAATCCTGAGCTGTGATAGGGAGAGAACTGCAGCAGAAAGGACACACCATCTGAGCTGTGATAGGGAGAGAGCTGCAGCAGAAAGGACACACCATCTGAGCTGTGATAGGGAGAGAGCTGCAGCAGAAAAGACACATCCTCTGAGCTGTGCTAGAGAGAGAGCTGCAGCAGAAAGGACACATTCTCTGAGCTGTGATGGGGAGAGAGTTGCAGCAGGAAGGACACACCCTCTGAACTAGGATAGGGTGAGAGGAGCAGCAGGAAGGACACCCCCCAAGAAGGACAGGCCTAGTGGTGTACCTGCAATAGAGCCAGACCACGTGACTGCTATGGGGCCCGAAGGAAGGGGAGGTCTGTGGGCTGGTAGGAACTTGCTCTTCTCTTCCCCTTATGAAAACATTGCACTTTCATGCAGCTGCCACTAGAGGGAGCTAAATGCAAAGAGAATATTACAGCTTCCATGGTAGATGTATACATTCCTGAGCTGCCCCTAGCGGTGGCTGCAGGCAGATAGCTTTGTAAAAAGAATAGGAAGCAGGGGATTTATCAATGTATTTATGCCGTTTTCAGGTGTAAATACATTGAGAAACACGGTGGCACCAGTTCCACTTTTTCCTACATAAAAGTATATATATATAGTGGATGAGGCCAAAGACAACTTATTTTTATTTACAATTTGTATTCAATTTAAATAAAATAAAAAAAACTCAGAGGAGTTGCACATGTTCTGCATTGCCTGGGAGTGATTGATGCACATATACTGGGGAACTAGGGGCAGGGGAGCCCATACTAAGTTCTGTGTACGCCCCTGGACTGGACCCTTGAGCTGTATTAGGGAGAGAGCTGCAGCAGAAAGGACACAACCCTGAGCTGCCATAGGGAGATCTCTGGATCCACATGAGGTATAGCGCTGGCTCTAGCTTTGTTAGAAAGAGGTTGCCACAGACTACAGTAGATTATTATCTCTGATTTTCGCTTTTTACATTAATCATGGGGATAATCCCTTTAAATTCCAAACTGGGCTGAGCCTTTAAGGGGTTAAGATTGAATATATGTACGGCTGTATGAAGCAGAGTGGACCGCGCTCTGCTGCATCTTTTAGGATTTTTTTTTTCTCTTAGAAGAATAAATTCTGCATTTTCTGAAAATAAATGGCATCAGCAGCAGATTTCCTATAAAACCTAAAGACATTTTCACCTTGACAGTAAAGACTCTTCTTTTAACGAATGCGCATATTTACTAAGTGGAGCTCCAGTCATTGCTGTAAAGCTCCACGCAGAGACAGGTCTGAGGAAGCTGCAGGTTTGTGGTTTTTTTCACTCCCCTACATTGAATTCAATGGAAAACCTCTGCCACAGAGATGGAAGGAGAGAGCAGAGGCAATGCAATTGTATGAAGCCTGGGTGACTCTGTGACCGAATGATGATAGCTTTGGACAATGGCTTGTGCTTCCTACAACAAGAAGAGGTGCAGTGCCCTGGTGCAAGGAAACTTTGGAGTCTGGACGTTTGTGGACATTTCCCCTCTCCATCAACTAAATACTTTAGTGCACTTTGAAGGGTTAACTTGCAGCGTCATTCATGCTGCTGTTTGCACTTATACTGTTTTATACTAGTGAATTGCATTTTATATGACACTAGCAGAAGGACCCGGCTTCGCACGGGTATATTTCATCTATTTCATTTAATGTTTGTGTGTGTCGTTAAGATATCGACAGTATCCGCTATAACAGTGACATCTACAGCACCCCGCCCCCTTAACAGTGACCTCACATTACCCTGCTGACTTAACAGTGACCTCCACAGTGCTTGCCCCTTTAACAGTGACCTCCACAGTGCTTGCCCCTTTAACAGTGACCTTCACAGTGCTTGCCCCTTTAACAGTGACCTCCACAGTGCTCGCCCCTTTAACAGTGACCTCCACAGCGGCCTGCCCCCTTATCAGTAACATCCACAGCAGCTGCCCCTTTAATAGTATTGTCGTTGTGTAGCCCTAGCCTAAAGCTGACCTACAGCAGTGAAGAAAAATGCCTGGGTTGTTATGGAAACCTGGAGTAAAACTGTGTGTATGTGGAGACTAAGGGCCTGCGAGTTTCTATTGGCTGATAAGGGACATGTGACCGTATGTATGGCAGTTGGAATATGAGTGAAAGACTTGCAGGCTTCTATTGGCTAATGCAGGTTTTTTTGGGAATATCTCAGGAACGGTACGTCCTAGAGAGCTGAGACCTGGTCTAAAACCTTCCCGGACACCTGTTGTACCTGTGTGCCAAATTTGGTGAAGATCGGTCCAGTCGTATGGTCGCGCATAAAGAACAGACAGAAACAAATTTTTATATATATATATGAGATATCCTGTTCATTTTCACTGTTATGGCACTGTATTTGCACTGAATTGTGGAAAGGCTTAATGTGCAGCCAGTTCACACTAAGAGACTTTGGGAACTTCCAGCTTGTGCACTGCGAAGCTAGCTATTTTCCCCTGCTGTCATAACAGACTATGCAGAGTTGAGTTTTGGAGGGAAAAGCTACATACAGTGAACTTTTGACTATCCGGTTTAGCTCTGTCAGATGGTTGTTTACGTTGGGAAAGTGCTTAGTCCTTCCCATTGACTTGTTTTGAGGCCAAATGCAAGTCTATGGCAGTTTTGAACTGCAACATTGTTTCTGTTAGGCTGTGCCTCTCCAGCTTCACCCCTCCCACTAGAAGGTTCTAGACCAGTTAGAAACTGTATAGAAGTAAAGCATTCCGAGCCCCTTGCTGTCTGCAGGCAGGGACTCTGCCAGACTGCACGAATGACCAGAAGAAGATGCTGAGATGGGGATACCCTGCTGCAGACTGTGGGTCACCAGTCTTTTGACCAAGGAGCCAGCCTTCTAAGAGAGAGTGCACTGCCTGCATTGTTTTGCACTTGAGTTACTCCAGTAATGAATCACACTGGTTTTATGTCCCATTGAGGTGCACTACGCCTTGGCATCTCCTCCAGAGAGCAGCGACAAGTGGTGACAACTCGATGGTGTCTGGGGGTCCCAGTTGGGGGCCACCTGAAACCCAGTCACTTCAGAGATCAGGAGGACCCTGACACAAGAACAGAACCATCAGAAGATGAATCGGGTGAATGAGATCATTTATATGACGTATCAATCAATGGAGATAATACTCCATCATCCGCAGTAGACGGAGCTCCTGCGGTGATCGGGCTTTGTGTACACCTGCTCATTAACATAGATAATTAGCAATAATTAGCTCCCAAGCATCCACATTGAAATCTTCCAGAGTCAAGCAGCTCAGATCCGTGTTCTGCTGAGCGTGGAGTTACTCACCTGTTACTATCACTGATTATTCATCGCCTATGGGGACAAGGAGGGGGCCCCACTGCTCAGCTGGGCTCCTATGGAAGTGATGCTTAAAAGTTTGGAAATTTGGATTAAAATGGGCATCATAGCCTGGAGCTCACTGGCACAATTAGTTTTGCAACCTATAGAGGGTGCTGTACAAAATAAGAGGGACTTGATCAAAACTGGTCTCCATTGAGGGACCAGGTTTTCTACCAAAGACAGAACAGCCTGGATGTTTTTGTTTTTATCACCCTTTCAAAGGGACCCATAGTAGCCGCATGGTCTGCACTGTAAAACGGTACCACGGCGCACCAGAGGATAGACCACTATTCAGTCATAGGACAATGACTGTACCACTGACCACCAGGGTCTATATCACTGATCAATCATAGGACATTGACTGTACCACTGACAACCAGGGACTATTCCACTATTCAGTCATAGGATACTAACTGTACCACTGACCACTAAGTACCATACTACTAATCAGTCACAGGGCATTGACTGACCACCAGGGACTGTACCACTATTCAGTCATAGAACACTGACTGTTCCACTACCCACCAAGGACTATACCACTAATTAGTTATAGGTCACTCACTGTACCACTGACCACCAGGGACTGTGCCACAAATCAATCACAGGACACTCACTGTACCAGTGACCACCAGGTACCATACTACGTATCATTCATAGGACACCAACTGTACCACTGACCACCAGGGATTGAATGCTGAATGTTTGCTAGGTTTTTGCTACCAGTTACCAGATACAGTATACTACTGACCACATGTACATCTATAAAGCAGGTATAGAAGCTGCTGTGGCCACCAGGGACTGTGCACTAAATGTCTCCATAAATCACTGCTATTGCCTCCAGGTACATCATCAGGGGGATACGTTTCTGGAGCTGTATTGTTGCAGGACTTTCCAGTAGCAGATAACTGATGTATAGTCCTTCCAGAACAAAACTCTCCAAGAAGCAAAGTTCACCTGTGTAGCTCGATTTTTAGCACATAACGAAATTCTCCTACTTTTGTGTTTTGATGGGACCTGTCAGCCTCACGGCGGAAAATTGTCTTCAGGTCACTCCACAATTAACCCTGATACACAATGGGCGCCCACATCTTGCTCACAGCTGGTTCTTCGAGACAGCAAACATAACAGTGGGATAGAAATGGACATGTCAAGGGACTCAAAGATAATATAGTCAGGTATTAGGATACAACCCTGCTATGGGATGGGGGGCATCACCAAACCAATGTAATGAGGGCAGCAGGAGAAATAGACTCAGTGGGTCACCAATGGATTTGGGTGGCTTAAGGCTAAACCAGGGAACTGAGTCTAATGGATTGTGGGTTCTGCACCCACAAAGAGGGTCTAGATTTGCCTACACTGAATCCCCTGATGAATACACTTGCAGTGATGTCACCAAGCTGTTCTACCAAGTCAGATGGAGGGGTTGACGCTGGAAGCATTCAGCCATAAACAGCAGACGGACAGGGGTCAGGAACGGCAGCAGTTATGGAGAAAGGGTCAAAGAGATGCTAATTAGAACAAAAACAAATACACCTTAACAGATTTCAGAACCTTATTGCTCAGGCACTGAATGATTTTATTGCTCAGGCACTGAATGATTATATTGCTCAGGCACTGAATGAATATATTGCTCAGGCACTGAATGACTATATTGCTCAGGCACTGAATAATTATAGTGATCAGGCACTAAATGATTATATTGCTCAGGCACTAAATGATTATATTGCTCAGGCACTAAATGATTATATTGCTCAGGCACTGAATGATTATATTGCTCAGGCACTGAATGATTATATTGCTCAGGCACTGAATAATTATATTGATCAGGCACTGAATGATTATATTGCTCAGGCACTGAATGATTATATTGCTCAGGCACTGAATGATTATATTGCTCAGGCACTAAAAGATTATAATGCTCAGGCACTGAATGATTATATTGCTCAGGCACTGAATGATTATATTGTTCAGGCACTGAATGATTATATTGCTCAGGCACTGAATGACTATATTGCTCAGGCACTGAATGACTATATTGCTCAGGCACTGAATGACTATATTGCTCAGGCACTGAATAATTATAGTGATCAGGCACTAAATGATTATATTGCTCAGGCACTAAATGATTATATTGCTCAGGCACTAAATGATTATATTGCTCAGGCACTGAATGATTATATTGCTCAGGCACTGAATGATTATATTGCTCAGGCACTGAATAATTATATTCATCAGGCACTGAATGATTATATTGCTCAGGCACTGAATGATTATATTGATCAGGCACTGAATGATTATATTGCTCAGGCACTGAATGATTATATTGCTCAGGCACTAAAAGATTATAATGCTCAGGCACTGAATGATTATATTGCTCAGGCACTGAATGATTATATTGTTCAGGCACTGAATGATTATATTGCTCAGGCACTGAATGATTATATTGCTCAGGCACTAAATTATTATATTGCTCAGGCACTGAATGATTATATTGCTCAGGCACTGAATGATTATATTGCTCAGGCACTGAATAAATATATAGATCAGGCACTGAATGATTATATTGCTCAGGCACTGAATGATTATATTGCTCAGGCACTGAATAATTATATTGATCAGGCACTGAATGATTATATTGCTCAGGCACTGAATGATTATATTGCTCAGGCACTGAATGCCATGTTAATTGGCCAGGATCTGGCACGTGTGCAGAACCCATGGGCCGAGCGGTGCAATGGAGAGATGGATGCCAGCCACCAGGAGAGCCAGTGAATAATTACGGAGATGCTGGACGCCAATGGGTCTTAAAGGGGTGTCTCATCAAGCCTTGTTAAGTTGCCTACAATGTTGCCCCAGCCTCATACACACAGATAGGGCATGCCCTACAACCATCTTGCTCCTGTATTCCCTTTTTCTTGCATGATTTCCTCCTGCAGCGCCACCATTTCTAGTGCAGCAATACAAGTCTGTGCGGCACAGAGCTGGAGTCTCTTGTACAGAACATAAAACATGGAGCTGAGATACGTGTCCTGAAGCACTTCATCACTGTATTCTGAACAGCCGATAGAGTTTAGTAAAAACTGTGCAATACTTCATATCACCTGCGGGGGTGCTGTGGGAGACTGGACAGTCTTTACAGTGTTACCACACAGATGATGGCTGGAAGGATCAGCACCATCTCACCCGTAACCCCAATCCCATCATAAGTGACTGCATGGAGTTGGCTTAGCGTGACGCAGGTCCTGGCTATAACGCTGACACCCCCCTACAACCGGGATCGGGATAACTCTGATCCAGGCTGTTTAACCCCTTACATAAAACGACAAGTGGTTAGACAAGTATCACAACAGGCTATGTTGATGGAATAATATAATGCCCTGGGAAGGGGTCAACATCCTACTTTTGCAAATGCTTTTCAGGATTCTAAGAATTTTGCTATATTTGCACTTTAAACCATACATGTTCCAGGGCTTTAATTCACACATCATATTTACTATATTTACCTTCTTTTGATAGGAAATGTGCAAATTATATTTTTTGAATTCATAAATCGTGACTCCACATCATTTCCCGTTCGCTGCCGCATCCAGTGTCTGCATCCCAGGGGAGTCCAGAAAAGCTGAAGGAGAAATACGGTAAATGGGGCTATCAGGAGGAATTAGAAAACGAGCTCAGAAGAGGGCGCATTTCTGGGTAATTATATCGGACGCCGCAGACCAGTGATGAGCAGCAGGGGCAATATTCGAATTTGCGATATTTCGCGAATATTTGGGCAAATATTCGTCATATATTCGCAAATTCGAGAATTCGTTATCTCCAGTCATTATTTTCTTGATTGCGAAAATGGGCAATAGGTATACGAAAATTCGCGATCAACACTACTCCTAAAGTCAAAGATATTGACGCATTCTCATTGGTCCACAAGTAAGAAGCAGGGAGGGATCATGGGTTCAGATAAAAAAATTTTGGGAATATTCGCGAATACGAATATATAGCACTATATTCTACATATTCGCGAATTCTCAAAGTGCCAATATTCACGATAAAAATTCG
This sequence comes from Bufo bufo, assembly GCF_905171765.1. Classification (NCBI taxonomy): domain Eukaryota; kingdom Metazoa; phylum Chordata; class Amphibia; order Anura; family Bufonidae; genus Bufo; species Bufo bufo. The sequence continues at coordinate 609,396,777 of NC_053392.1, read as the reverse complement.
CGATTAGAATATTCGTCATCAACACTACCGCAGACAATAATACACAAACGGCATCGGAAATGGAGCAACAAAAAGTCATCAAGAGACGATGGACAAATCATCAAAGTCGCCAATTTTTTTTAAAAAAATTTTCACTGTTCTTCTGGATGAAAAATCAACAAAAAGAGAGGAAGACTTCAGACAATGCTGTACAGGCGTCCAACTGTTATGGAGGGTTCGGAGATAAGCAGATGCCAGCTACATCCGATGACACTTAGGCCTCTTTCACACGGGCGTCATGTTTTTGGCCCGGATAAGATGCGGTGCGTTGCGGGAAAATGCGCGATATTCCGCGCGAGTGCAAAACATTGTAATGCGTTTTGCACGTGCGTGAGAAAAATCACCGTTTGGTACCCAAACCCGAACTTCTTCACAGAAGTTCGGGCTTGGGATCGGGGTTGTGTAGATTGTATTATTTTCCCTTATAACATGGTTATAAGGGAAAATAATAGCATTCTTAATACAGAATGCATAGTAAAATAGCGCTGGAGGGGTTAAAAAAAAAACTTAATCCACTTGTTCGCGCAGCCCGGCTTCTCATCTGTCTTCATCCTTGCTGTGCACAAGAAAAGGACCTGTGGTGACGTCACTGTGCACATCACATGGTCCATCACATGATCTTTTACCATGGTGATGGATCATGTGACGGACCATGTGATGAGCGCAGTGACGTCACCACAGGTCCTTTTACTGTGCACAGCAAGGATGAAGACAGACGAGAAGCCGGGCTGCGCGAATAAGTGGATAAAAAAATTTTTTAACCCCTCCAGCGCTATTTTACTATGCATTCTGTATTCAGAATGCTATTATTTTCCCTTATAACCATGTTATAAGGGGAAATAATAATGATCGGGTCTCCATCCCGATCGTCTCCTAGCAACCGTGCGTGAAAATCGCACCGCATCTGCGCTTGCTTGCGGAGGCTTGTGATTTTCACGCAGCCCCATTCACTTCTATGGGGCCTGCGTTGCGTGGAAAACGCACAAAAAGGAGCTTGCTGCGATTTTCACGCAACGCACAAGTGATGCGTGAAAATCACCGCTCGTGTGCACAGCCCCATAGAAATGAATGGGTCCGGATTCAGTGCGGGTGCAATGCGTTCACCTCACGCATCGCATCCGTGCGGAAAACTCGCCCGTGTGAAAAGGGCCTCATCTCCATGGGAAATAGGGGAGACTCACCAAACAAAGTAGTGTATCCAAACCGGGATGGCGTTACCCCAACGCCCGTTTCGGCGTGCCTTCATCAGGGGGTAGCGCCATCACCGTGGATCAAAGGTTATAATAGATTGTAATATAATGTTTTCATTCATTCACCATGGAGGATATTATCCTTAGTCTTCTTCATTTTCACAATGCACTTTTTTCACTGAAACATGATTTTTGTACATATGAATCCTATCATGATATGTATTTTTTGTGCACCCCACATGCATTTATCATTCATTATTTTTAGTTTTTTAGTTTTCACTTTTTTCATTTTTTATATTTATTTATTTATTATTTTTTCTTTAATTTTTCTTATTTATTTAGTCATTTATACTATATGCAATCATGTACTATGAAGCTCTTTTATAATCATGTACTGTGTGAGTTTATATAATATGTTGATTGTATATATATTTCAATATTAATTATTGGACAGAATGAACATGTATATTCATATTCAGTCCGTTTTGACTGCGATTGCGTTCTGTTCCGTTTTTATCGCGCGGGTGCAATGCGTTTTGCACGCGCGTGATAAAAAACTGAATGTGGTAGCCAAACCCGAACTTCTTCACCCGAAGTTCAGGTTTGGGTTCGGTGTTGTGTAGATGTAATTATTTTCCCTTATAACATGGTTATAAGGGAAAATAATAGCATTCTTTAATACAGAATGCTAAGTAGAAGGTCAATTGAGGGTTAAAAAAAAAAAAAAACATTAACTCACCTCCTCCAATTGATCGCGTAGCTGCCGGTCTCCTGTTCTTTCTTCAGCACTTGTCAAAGGACCTGTGGTGACGTCACTGAGATCATCACATGGTCCAATCACATGGTCCATCACCACGGTGATGGACCATGTGATGTGACGTCACCACAGGTCCTTTAGCCGGCAGCTCATGATTAAAGAAGTAAGAAGAGACCGGCAGCTACGCGATCAAGAGGAGGAGGTGAGTTAATTATTATAATTTTTTTTAACCCTCAATTGACCTTGTACTAAGCATTCTGTATTAAAGAATGCTATTATTTTCCCTTATAACCAAGGGAAAATAATACAGTGAATAGACTGTCACCTAGCAACCATGCGTGAAAATCGCACCGCATCCGCACTTGCTTGCGATTTTCACGCAGCCCCATTCACTTCTATGGGGCCTGCGTTGCGTGAAAAACGCACAATATAGAACATGCTGCGATTTTCACGCAACGCACAAGTGATGCATGAAAATCACCGCTCATCTGCACAGCCCCACGGTGATGGCGCTACCCCCTGACGAAGGCACGCCGAAATGGGCGTTGGGGTAACGCCATCCCGGTTTGGATACCCTGGCTTAGTCTCCCCTATACATGTTCATGATTGTTTTCTGGTCAGTACTCCGCTAGGCGCCATGGTTCCACTTGCAGCTATATTTGCAGGTCTGACTGTTGTTACTGTCCCTGGTAGTGACTCCCTTGTCCTACATAGGGATATTGAACATAATTATATAGGAGACTCTGCCATATATTATATAGATTTATGATTGCTATTTATACGGTATTATTATTCTTAATGTAGTGTACCACCGGGATGGAGCTTGTTTCCTGCTGCTATTTCTTTTTAACATAACGTCTTATATGTATGTAATCATGTTATTTCATAAATCTTATACACTTTTTTGCATTTGTACCTTTGGCTTCGGTTCTTGTAGGTCGTTGTTTTGTTAATGGAGCTGGTACTTTTTTGTAATTTATAATAGTTGACCCCCTTTATATTGCCGCAACATGTGTTGCACTGACTCATTGTAGTTTTGGCATGGGAATCAACGTTGGTCCTATATCGGTATTAATTTATATTTATACATAGTAATTAGATCTCTCCTCAGTCGTCTTTTTTCTAAAGAGAATAACCCTAATGTTGATAATCTTTCAGGGTACTGTAGTTGCCTCATTCCAGTTATTACTTTAGTTGCCCTCCTCTGAACTCTCTCCAGCTCTGCTATGTCTGCCTTGTTCACAGGAGCCCAGAACTGTACACAGTACTCCATGTGTGGTCTGACTAGTTATGTGTAAAGTGGTAGGACTATGTTCTCATCACGGGCATCTATGCCCCTTCTGATGCAACCCATTATCTTGTTGGCCTTGGCAGCAGCTGCCTGACACTGGTTTTTACAGCTTAGTTTGCTGTTCACTAAAATTCCTAGGTGTTTTACCATTTAGTATGTACGGGTGACTTGCATTATTCCTTCCCATGTGCATAACTTTACATTTGTCAGTGTTAAACCTCATCTGCCACTTTTCTGCCCAAGCCTCCAATCTATCCAGATCCCTCTGTAGCAGTATACTGTCCTCTGTAGTATATATACAGTATAGCGTCCTCTGTAGTATATATACAGTATAGCGTCCTCTGTAGTATATATACAGTATAGCGTCCTCTGTAGTATATATACAGTATAGCGTCCTCTGTAGTATATATACAGTATAGCGTCCTCTGTAGTATATATACAGTATAGCGTCCTCTGTAGTATATATACAGTATAGCGTCCTCTGTAGTATATATACAGTATACTGTCCTCTGTAGTATATATACAGTATAGCGTCCTCTGTAGTATATATACAGTATAGCGTCCTCTGTAGTATATATACAGTATACCGTCCTCTGTAGTATATATACAGTATAGCGTCCTCTGTAGTATATATACAGTATAGCGTCCTCTGTAGTATATATACAGTATACTGTCCTCTGTAGTATATATACAGTATACTGTCCTCTGTAGTATATATACAGTATAGCGTCCTCTGTAGTATATATACAGTATAGCGTCCTCTGTAGTATATATACAGTATAGCGTCCTCTGTAGTATATATACAGTATACTGTCCTCTGTAGTATATATACAGTATACCGTCCTCTGTAGTATATATACAGTATAGCGTCCTCTGTAGTGTATATATACAGTATAGCGTCCTCTGTAGTATATATACAGTATAGCGTCCTCTGTAGTGTATATATACAGTATAGCGTCCTCTGTAGTATATATACAGTATAGCGTCCTCTGTAGTATATATACAGTATAGCGTCCTCTGTAGTATATATACAGTATACTGTCCTCTGTAGTATAAATACAGTATACCGTCCTCTGTAGTATATATACAGTATAGCATCCTCTGTAGTGTATATATACAGTATAGCGTCCTCTGTAGTATATATACAGTATAGCGTCCTCTGTAGTATATATACAGTATAGCGTCCTCTGTAGTATATATACAGTATACCGTCCTCTGTAGTGTATATACAGTATAGCGTCCTCTGTAGTGTATATACAGTATAGCGTCCTCTGTAGTATATATACAGTATAGCGTCCTCTGTAGTATATATACAATATACCGTCCTCTGTAGTATATATACAGTATAGCGTCCTCTGTAGTAAATATACAGTATAGCGTCCTCTGTAGTATATATACAGTATAGCGTCCTCTGTAGTATATATACAGTTTAGCGTCCTCTGTAGTATATATACAGTATAGCGTCCTCTGTAGTATATATACAGTATAGCGTCCTCTGTAGTATATATACAGTATACTGTCCTCTGTAGTATATATACAGTATAGCGTCCTCTGTAGTCTATATACAGTATAGCGTCCTCTGTAGTATATATACAGTATAGCGTCCTCTGTAGTATATATACAGTATAGCATCCTCTGTAGTATATATACAGTATAGCGTCCTCTGTAGTATATATACAGTATACCGTCCTCTGTAGTATATATACAGTATACCGTCCTCTGTAGTATATATACAGTATACCGTCCTCTGTAGTATATATACAGTATACCGTCCTCTGTAGTATATATACAGTATAGCGTCCTCTGTAGTATATATACAGTATACCGTCCTCTGTAGTATATATACAGTATACCGTCCTCTGTAGTATATATACAGTATACCGTCCTCTGTAGTATATATACAGTATAGCGTCCTCTGTAGTATATATACAGTATACCATCCTCTGTAGTATATATACAGTATAGCGTCCTCTGTAGTATATATACAGTATAGCGTCCTCTGTAGTATATATACAGTATAGCGTCCTCTGTAGTATATATACAGTATACCGTCCTCTGTAGTATATATACAGTATAGCGTCCTCTGTAGTATATATACAGTATAGCGTCCTCTGTAGTATATATACAGTATACCGTCCTCTGTAGTATATATACAGTATACTGTCCTCTGTAGTATATATACAGTATACTGTCCTCTGTAGTATATATACAGTATACTGTCCTCTGTAGTATATATACAGTATACTGTCCTCTGTAGTGTATATACAGTATAGCGTCCTCTGTAGTGTATATATACAGTATAGCGTCCTCTGTAGTATATATATACAGTATACTGTCCTCTTCAGTGTATATATACAGTATAGCGTCCTCTGTAGTATATATATACAGTATACTGTCCTCTTCAGTGTATATATACAGTATAGCGTCCTCTGTAGTATATATATACAGTATACCGTCCTCTGTAGTATATATACAGTATTCTGTCCTCTGTAGTATATATACAGTATAGCGTCCTCTGTAGTATATATACAATATACCGTCCTCTGTAGTATATATACAGTATACTGTCCTCTGTAGTATATATACAGTATAGCGTCCTCTGTAGTATATATACAATATACCGTCCTCTGTAGTATATATACAGTATAGCGTCCTCTGTAGTATATATACAATATACCGTCCTCTGTAGTATATATACAGTATACTGTCCTCTGTAGTATATATACAGTATACCGTCCTCTGTAGTATATATATAATTATACTGTCCTCTGTAGTATATATACAGTATAGCGTCCTCTGTAGTATATATATACAGTATACTGTCCTCTTCAGTGTATATATACAGTATAGCGTCCTCTGTAGTATATATATACAGTATAGCGTCCTCTGTAGTATATATACAGTATACTGTCCTCTGTAGTATATATACAGTATACTGTCCTCTGTAGTATATATACAGTATACTGTCCTCTGTAGTATATATACAGTATAGCGTCCTCTGTAGTATATATATACAGTATACTGTCCTATTCAGTGTATATATACAGTATAGCGTCCTCTGTAGTATATATACAGTATACTGTCCTCTTCCGTGTCAATTACTTTACACAGTTTTGTGTCATCTGCAAAAATGTATATTTTACTGTGCAAGCCTTCTACAAGATCATTAATAAATATATAATAGATAGATGGATAAATAGATATTAGATAGATAGATATCCAGCCAGGGGCGGACATAAGCCGGTGCAGCCGGTTCAGCCGCACAGGGGCCCGGCGTGTGAGGGGGCCCATTCATACTAGTAAGCGCATCCAGAAGCGCTCACTAGTATGCAAGAGATCGGCGCTTGCTTACTTACCCCTGCGGCGCTGGTCTCCTCCAGCCTGACTGCGTACAGCGCGCACTATGACCTGACGCTGTACGCAGTCAGGTCACGTGTGCAGCGCGGGCTGTTGGAGACAGGACAGGGAGAGCAGGAGAGGTAAGTTTTAATTATTTATTTTAGTCTGATCGGAGGTCTGATATCATGGGGCCCTGGGGTCTGTCACATCATGGGGGGCCTGAAATAAGCATATTGGGGTGCCTGACTCTGGGGGTCCGACTCCTGACTGAGCAAGTGGGGGGGGGGGCCTGAATGCGCATATAGGGGGGGCTGAGCCACTGACATATGGGGGGGGGCTGAATAAATAAATAACTGATATGGGGGGGCTGAATAAATAAATAACTGATATTGGGGGGTCCTCCTGAGTAACTGATATGGGGGGGTCCTGGTCAACTGGCATATGGGGGGGGGGGGTCTGTGCAACTGATATGTGGGCGTTAATGGGCATCTGATAGGAGGGGTCCTGAGCAACAGATATGGGGGCCTATCTGAGCAAGTGACATATGGGGGGCCTGCCTATTTTATATACTGTAATATGCAAAATAACTGTTTTATATACTGGAACACATGGGGGGCACTATGGAAAGGAAGGAGCACTATGGGGACCCTATCTTATATGCTGGCACACATAGGGGGCACTATGGAGAAGGGGGGAAAGTAGCACTATGGGGGCATCTTCTGGGGCCCTATCTTATATACTGGCAGACATGGGGGGCACAATGGAGGGGAGGAGCACTTTGAGGGCCCTATCTTATATACTAGCACACATGGGGGGCACTATGGAGAAGGGAGAGGCACTAAAAGGTTTTTGTTAGGACAGAATAGGTTAGGTTGCAAATTTGGCTTTGGGGGGGGGGCCCAGGTACATTCTTTGCACAGGGGCCCTCTGCTGTCTGTGTCCGCCCCTGTATCCAGCACAGTACATATTGCGGTTTACGCTGAGGAAGAGTCACTGATTTTGTAAAAGGAGTTTTCACAAGTCCTACAGTATCTCCTCATACCGACCTATAGGGTCAGTTCACACGAGGGGTCAGCAGCTGCCTCTTTTGTACACGTGTATCATAGAATCAGCGCTGATTTTCCCATTGTAATTAATAGGAAGCAAAAAATACACATTAAAAAATGCGCCTAATTTTGAGGCACAAAGATCTGCTTGAATTCAGCGCTGATTTTTTAAACGTGTATTTTAGAAATCAGCGGTGTGAACTGACCCTTACAGGACCCTTCTGGACAATCAGTGTCGCCCCCTATAGTCAGTATAGAACAGATACAATAATAGTGGGTTAGTTGGACGCACAGGATAGTGGATACCCCCACAAAGGGTGCTCTCAGTCTGACAGCGTCACCCCGCTGTTAGAAAGAGCAGAAATTAGAAAGGAAAGACTGGGCACACCTAAGATATTGGGAGCTGATATTTATTGTAGTAAAATAGTAAAATAGTAATACAAGTCCAATGCGCATATAATTCTTTATAGTCTAAAATTTAGAAGTGCTGCCTGGATTGGGCAGTGATCAACATCAATTGATCCACGTACTGATGGTTGGAATGGAGCTAAGTCGGTCACTCACAAGGGATATTGTGGCCCGACAGCCTCACTCCGAACACATCACACGTGGACACCTGGAGCTAGTGAAAATGTGGCCACAAGCAATGGAATAATATTATAAAAGCAATAAATGTACAGTATAAATAGCGCTAATAATACTAATATAACATGTAAAATCAGGTATCAATAAGATCAAATATGAGCATATGAATAGGTGGATAAATATATCATTGCATGAGTCCGTTTGCCCTAAAAATATCCAAATATAGCAAATGGGGTCCCACAGTTGATAGATTTTAAATATCGGAGTGATAGTTATGTGCAGTGATTTGTCCCGTCACTGACTTAGCGGCGTCCCGCTTGCAGTCAGGAATGGATCCAAGAAAGAAGCAATAGTTAGTACAGGAACACTCTTACCAGTGTTGGAGGGTTCTCAAATAAAAGAGACACCTCTGCCGTCTATCGGAACTTAATCCCGGGTATTTCGTAGCGGTCCGGTGAATCCCGTATTACGTGCTGTGGATCACCTGTTTGCAGTTAGGTTCCTGCACGAGGTCCCGCTCGATTAAATCAGCTATGCTGGCTCGGCTTTTCGGGTAGAGGTTTCAGACCGGCTGTTCTTCGTGAGTGGCTTCAGAGTTGTTCCTTAAGAAAGATCAATGCGGTGCACTCGCATAAGATGTATACTTGGGGGGTCAGACCAGACGCGTTTCGGGGTTAGAGTGTCCCCTTCCTCAGTGGCTTATCCGACCTCCCCAAACGACCGTTCTTTTATGCTCATACAAAGAGCCTTGCAAAACCTGGATCGGATTCTGGTTCCGGAAGTCCTAAATGAAGTCATTAACCCAATGAGGGAATATTTATTTTATTACTATAGTATAGCGACTTTGTTTGTTCTATTTGTTTAAACCATTGTTAGTGTAAAACCGCTTCTATGAAGAAGTGATATATTGTCGGCTTGTTTTGCAGAGTATATAATTGCTTTATACTATCAGTGCGGTTCATTAGCGTTTTTTGCGATCACTGCAAGAAATTGCATATTAATAAATGGTACAGCATACATAGGGGACATTTTAAGATTTATTGTCAGCATATAACTCTAAGAAGATGCATTGAAATTGATAAGATTCCTAAGGGACTATTGATCATTAAAAAACCTGCACAAGACCTGTGCAGTGCTGAATTTAACAAAAAATGGGAGGATTTACTCCATGGACAGTCGGTCGCTTGTACAAAACTAATCATTAAAAGACGTACAGAGATACTGGAGGTTACCACCAACCGTATCTCCGACCTAAAATTAACAATAGATAAATTCATCAGGAATGAAGAAATTAACATAATTCTAACTAATATATGCAAAAACTTAGACAGAATTGAACAAGAAATAATAGAGAAAAAAGTCAAAAAATTGAATTATAAGAGAAGATGGAGAACTGATGGGGAAATACCTAACAGGGAAGGACATGATGAGCACGGAATAATCACAAGAACAACTAGTGACACTGCAAAAGTAACAGATGTGATTGAACATGACCCAATAAGAAATGAACACTTTAATATACCCACATATAACAGATTTGAAATGTTAGAAGAAACCAATCATTTTTTAGATCGCACTCCCCCACTTCACCGCTCACGTATAAGACAAAGATCACCCCCACTGAGGGCACCAATCACACAAAACACGCACACAGATCACCAATACAATTTGAGAAACAAAACTCAGAATATGTCACAAACACCCAAGACCCCGAATATGAGGAGACACAATCCACAGGACGAGTATCACAACCACAATCACACACACAGGGTGAGACTTTACGACACGGAAAGGGGAAGACACGAAGAGGCACAAGGAGAAAAAAGACACCATCACTATAGACACCACCCATAGTCACAAACGATGCCATCATTAACTTAACTTCAGTAACCTTATCAGACACACAGAAACAGCTTCTCAACAAAGGTCTAAAATTTGCACCGACAAAACCACTTAATAAGTTTGAAATGTTCATTGGAGTGGAAAAATTCATAAGGAAATTATGTTTAAAAAAATATTTCCTAAAAAACCCAGTGAACCAAGAAATTACTCCCTCTATAACTAATGATCCGATAGTACATACCTCTTTGAAAAACAAATCAAAAAAATATCCACGAAATGAACTTAGTCAAGAACTAATCACATTTAAAGAATGCGTGATGAAGGATATAAAAAAGATAAAAAATAATTCCAAATTTAAACGGAATAATTTGTCCCAAAAAGAAATTACAGCGTTAAAACACCTACAAAAGGAGAATAATATCATTATTCGTCCAGCGGACAAAGGAGGTTCCATAGTGATCCAAGACACAGCAAAATATAATGGAGAATGTTTACGTCAACTAGCGGATATTAGCACATATACACTTTTAAAAAATGACCCAACAGAGCAGTTTTATACAAGTTTAGAGAATTTTTGTAGGAAAGGAATGGACAGTGGAATTTTAGATAAGGAAGAATATGACTTCATTTTAAACAAACACCCACGAATACCGGCGTTTTATTGCATTCCGAAAATACATAAAGACAAATCCAACCCACCCGGACGCCCGATTATCTCAGGGATCGAATCACTAACAGCAAATCTCTCAATGTATATTGACATTTTACTCCAACCTAAAGTGAAAAATACACCTTCATATGTCAAAGACACAACGCAAATTATAAATAAATTAGAGAATATGCAATTTGAAAAACACTGGATAATGGGCTCCTTGGATGTCCAATCCCTATATACGGTCATTGACCATGAACAAGGGAAAAGAGCAATTAAAAAACAGCTAGGTACGAAGGGTAGACTTACAGAGAAACAGATAGACTTTTTGATTGAAGGTATTGATTTTATTCTAAATCATAATTATTTCTATTTTAATGGATTGTTTTATCTGCAGATTCGGGGCACAGCCATGGGCACCAGGTTCGCCCCCAGCTATGCCAATTTATTCATGGCCGACTGGGAAGCACAATTCGTGGCCCATAGACTGGGGACGGACCTGGTGCTCTGGCAAAGGTACATTGATGACGTGTTTTTTATCTGGCAATCTGGCCCCGAATCACTTAATCAATTTTTAGCAGATATTAACCATAATGATTTTAATCTTAAATTCTCAGGAACTAACAGTAAAGAAATTTTAGAATTTTTAGATTTGAAAATTTATGTAGACGAAAATGTTCTTAAAACATGTACGTACATCAAGCCCTCAACGAGGAATAGTTATATTTTATTTAACAGTTGCCATTTACCTAGTTGGCTTACCAATATTCGGCAGGGCCAGTTCCAGAGATTAAGAAGAAACTGTACAATGATTGACCAATTTGAAATTGAGGCGGAAAAGATGAAATCGGAATTTTTAAAAAAGGATTACCCAGAAGAAATTCTAAACTTAGCCTTAGATAAAGTCACTCAAATGGATAGAAGAGAATTTTTTAAAGACAAAACTAATGCTGGTAAAGAGAAAATAGACAATCAAGTGAAAATAATACTACCATATAGTAGCGAACATGGCAAGATTAAAAACATTATACACAAACATTGGGACATTATCAAAAAAGAAAAAACCATAGGTACATTAATCCCACTGAAACCACTGATCGTCTTCACCAAAGCACCAACTTTAGGAAATAAAATAGCCCCTACAATTAAGGAGGACGGACAACGTACAAATACCCCATCAATACAAAAATGGATGGACCTTAAGGGTTTTTTCAGGTGTGGCCAATGTGGCAACTGCAAATTAACATCATTTACAAAACAAACAAAAGAAATAATTGCAACCACAAATGGACACAAACACGCTATAAAAGAATTTTTAACCTGCAGCACAGAAAATGTCATTTACATGATAGAATGTCCATGCAAGCGCCAATATATAGGCAGGACCAAAAGAACCCTTAAGAAACGACTTTCCGAACACATATCCAATATTAAAAAGGGTGTAGAAACTCACTCACTCTCTAAACATTTCAAAATTGCTCATAATAGTGACCCATCCAATTTAAAATTTGCAGCTATAGATAAAGTACCAAGGAGCTGGAGAAAAGGGAACCATATCAGTAAAATGTCCAGATTAGAAAGGCAGAGAATTTTCGAAATGGAGACAATGATTCCCGACGGCCTAAATGCTGAATATGAACTCTTTGGCTTCTTATAAATATAGGTGGGGGCCTGCCTTTGAGGGTAAACTTTGCCGAGTAGCTTTGCGCCACGGCTGGCTTCCCCTCGACGGCAGTCCCCTTACTTGCCACACCGACCGACTGCACATGGTTTTTATTGGAATTTTTTACTTAACAGTATTTTAATATGAAAATCCTTTTTAGGCAATCTTTATGTAATTTCTATGCAAATTCTTAATTTTTAGGCAGCACTATGTAATCAATTTGTACCTCGTTTAATGCGGAATTTGATAGGGTCCTCTATAAAGGAAATTTTGTATGTATTTGCTTTTTATATATTTATCAAATTATATTTAATAAACTATATGCTGGAATTGACATTCAATATAACATGTCTATATGTCCAATTCAAATCTTATATATTTTGGAATACTGTTGAATGTATAGACCACTTAGACACACAATGTTCTTCGGAACTTTGGAAAAGATGACACATGGATCAACATGTGAATATATATCAGCGGCTTTATTCATTTATTTATTTATACAAGTATGGAAATTTATGGGATATATGGCTACGGATATATATTTATTTATCTATGTATTATAACCTTTGGATTGGAATATATATATTATAAACACTGAACTATGCAAGTTTGCTCAATATCTAGCGGATTGGGAAGTTCTCTCCCTCCGCTTTTAAACCTTTTAACCTCTAATACCTTCCACTTCTTAACTTTTTTAATCTCCTAATTTCTATTCCTGATCCTACAAAAAGAATGTTTTTTGAAAAAAAAAAATTTTTTTTTTTTTTGGATAACCAAAACAACAATGTGTGAATATATCGGTGGAATACACATATATATACATGCTGACAATAAATCTTAAAATGTCCCCTATGTATGCTGTACCATTTATTAATATGCAATTTCTTGCAGTGATCGCAAAAAACGCTAATGAACCGCACTGATAGTATAAAGCAATTATATACTCTGCAAAACAAGCCGACAATATATCACTTCTTCATAGAAGCGGTTTTACACTAACAATGGTTTAAACAAATAGAACAAACAAAGTCGCTATACTATAGTAATAAAATAAATATTCCCTCATTGGGTTAATGACTTCATTTAGGACTTCCGGAACCAGAATCCGATCCAGGTTTTGCAAGGCTCTTTGTATGAGCATAAAAGAACGGTCGTTTGGGGAGGTCGGATAAGCCACTGAGGAAGGGGACACTCTAACCCCGAAACGCGTCTGGTCTGACCCCCCAAGTATACATCTTATGCGAGTGCACCGCATTGATCTTTCTTAAGGAACAACTCTGAAGCCACTCACGAAGAACAGCCGGTCTGAAACCTCTACCCGAAAAGCCGAGCCAGCATAGCTGATTTAATCGAGCGGGACCTCGTGCAGGAACCTAACTGCAAACAGGTGATCCACAGCACGTAATACGGGATTCACCGGACCGCTACGAAATACCCGGGATTAAGTTCCGATAGACGGCAGAGGTGTCTCTTTTATTTGAGAACCCTCCAACACTGGTAAGAGTGTTCCTGTACTAACTATTGCTTCTTTCTTGGATCCATTCCTGACTGCAAGCGGGACGCCGCTAAGTCAGTGACGGGACAAATCACTGCACATAACTATCACTCCGATATTTAAAATCTATCAACTGTGGGACCCCATTTGCTATATTTGGATATTTTTAGGGCAAACGGACTCATGCAATGATATATTTATCCACCTATTCATATGCTCATATTTGATCTTATTGATACCTGATTTTACATGTTATATTAGTATTATTAGCGCTATTTATACTGTACATTTATTGCTTTTATAATATTATTCCATTGCTTGTGGCCACATTTTCACTAGCTCCAGGTGTCCACGTGTGATGTGTTCGGAGTGAGGCTGTCGGGCCACAATATCCCTTGTGAGTGACCGACTTAGCTCCATTCCAACCATCAGTACGTGGATCAATTGATGTTGATCACTGCCCAATCCAGGCAGCACTTCTAAATTTTAGACTATAAAGAATTATATACGCATTGGACTTGTATTACTATTTTACTATTTTACTACAATAAATATCAGCTCCCAATATCTTAGGTGTGCCCAGTCTTTCCTTTCTAATAGAACAGATACATTCTTTCCTGTCTCGTGACTGTCCTGTACGGAGTTGTTGTGAACTCACTTATTGCTCCCATCATCCTGGTAAATTGCGTTTTCTGCTCTGGATTTCGAGTTACTGATGGACTACTGGAAAGTGTTTAGATTTTCTCTGAAGGTGCGAGACGATATTTTGGGCTCTTGTACGGCGCAGATATTTCTGAATACCTAACGGGAAAACTTGCAGCGTGTGATCGTCCGAACTTTCTGAAGTCACCGATATGAAAAATAATAAGTCATTTATTTTCCAGACATGAGCGGGAGAGACTGCGGAGGACGTGCGCCGGATCCTCGCGCCCGGGAAGATTTGTTTTGGAGGGAGTTCATCGTGGGCTAAATGGCAGTCATGTGAAGGGCGCTCGCACTGTCACTGATTGAATCAAGATTTATTTGCCGATCCCAAGAAGTTTATTTATCAGAACTTTAGCCGCTGACATATTTCTCACAGACAGATGGTATTTGAAAATCCGCTATTAGCATTTCACTCACAGCCGTCCTATCGTCACGTCGTGTAACAGGCGGAACAATACAGCAGAAGCGTCTTATACCGGGGGAGGGGAGATGTGAGAGATAGATGATAGATAGATCGATAGGTATTAGATAGATATTAAAAAGATAGATAGATAGATAGATAGATAGATAGATGGATAGATATGAGATATGAGATATTAGATAGATAGAGATGTCCCAAATAGTTCCCGGCGAACATAGCTTATTCGCGTTCGCCGCGGCGGGCGAACATATGCGATGTTCGGTCCGCCCCCTATTCGTCATCATTGAGTAAACTTTGACCCTGTACCTCACAGTCAGCAGACGCATTCCAGCCAATCAGCAGCAGACCCTCCCTCCCAGACCCTCCCACCTCCTGGACAGCATCCATTTTAGATTCATTGGGAAGCTGCATTCTTAGTGAGAGGAGGGACAGTGCTGCTGCTGCTGATTCAATAGGGAAAGCGTTAGCTAGGGCAGTGTTCTGTGTCCACTACAGTCCTGAAGGACTCATCTGATCTCTGCTGTAAGGACAGCACCCCAAAAAGCCCTTTTTAGGGCTAGAACATCAGTCTGCTTTTTTTTTCTTCTGTGTAATCTAATTGCAGTTGCCTGTCAGCGTGTGTGAGGCTCACAGCGTATACTGTGCCCACTTGCCCAGTGCCACCACTCATATCTGGTGTCACAATAGCTTGCATTTAAAAAAAAAAAAAACTTTTTTGACTGTAATATAATAGCAGTCAGTTGCCGGCACGCGCATGCGTTTCAGGCCCTGGAAGTGCACAGTGTCACCAGTGCAACTCATATCTGGTGTCACAGTAGATTACATTAAAAAAAATAATACAATTTTGACTGTAAGTGATTAAATAGCAGTTAGTTGTCTGCAAGCGTGTGTGTCAGGCCTACAGCGTCTACTCTGCCAACTTCTGCCAGTGCACAGTGCCACTCATATCTGGTGTCACAGTAGCTTGCACGCATAGTACAACTAATCGGAAAAAAAATGACAGGCAGAGGCAGGCCACCCCGCAGGGGCCGTCGTGGTCGTGGTGCTGTGATTCTCTTTGGCCCTAGAATAATGCCCAGTGTTCAGAGGCCACGTACCCTGAACTCAAAAAGTTCTGGGGACATAGTTGACTGGCTAACACAGGACACCCAATCTTCTACAGCTTCCGCTCGGAACCTTGACGCACCATCCTCCTCCAGCTCAGCTTCGGGCACCTCTCAAGTTACCACTCGCCCGCCTGCTGCCACCACCAACACTAGCACCACAGCCGCTTCACTTGATCTGTCAGAGGAGTTATTTACACATCAGTTGGAAGAAATGAGTGATGAGCAACCATTATTGCCAGAGGATGGAGATAACAGGGATATGTCTCAGTCAGGCAGCATTACACACATGGACGTACGGTGTGATGATGATGATGATGTTGTACCCGCTGCTGCTTCCTTTGCTGAGGTGTCAGATACAAGTGAAGCAGTTGATGATGATGATGTGTCCGTAGATGTCACGTCGGTGCCTGCTCGAAGAGAAGAAGAACAGGGGGAAAGTTCAGATGGGGAGACAGAGAGAAGGAGGAGACGAGTTGGAAGCAGGGGGAGGTTGTTGCAAGGAGTTAGTGGCACAGTCAGACAGCATGCATCGGCACCCGGGGTCAGCCAGACAGCACGCCAATCAACACATGCTGTTGCCACCACCAGAATGCCGCCATTGCAAAGCTCAGAAGTGTGACATTTTTTTTGTGTGTCTGCCTCTGACAACAGCGATGCCATTTGCAACCTGTGCCAAAGGAAACTGAGTCGTGGGAAGTCCAACACCCACCTAGGTACAACTGCTTTGCGAAGGCACATGATCGCACATCACAAACGCCTATGGGATCAACACATGAGTACAAGCAGCACACAAACTCAAAGCCACCATCCTCCTCCTGGTCCAGCATCTTCAGCCACGTCAACCACTGCTGTCCTCCTTGCCCCCTCTCAACCATCCGCCACTCCGTCTCTCGCCTTGAGCAGTTCCTGCTCATCTGCCCACAGTCAGGTGTCTGTCAAGGACATGTTTGAGCGTAAGAAGCCAATGTCATAAAGTCACCCCCTTGCCCGGTGTCTGATAGCTGGTTTGTCTGAACTCTTAGCCCGCCAGCTTTTACCATACAAGCTGGTGGAGTCTGAGGCGTTCCAAAAATTTGCAGCTATTGGGACACCACAGTGGAAGGTACCCGGCCGAAATTTCTTTGCACAAAAGGCAATCCCCAACCTGTACTCGATTGTGCAAAAGGAAGTCATGGCATGTCTGGCACACAGTGTTGGGGCAAGGGTCCATCTGACCACTGATACCTGGTCTGCAAAGCACGGTCAGGGCAGGTATATCACCTACACTGCGCATTGGGTAAACCTGCTGACGGCTGACAAGCATGGAATGCGTGGCTCTGCAGAGGAGTTGGTGACACCGCCACGACTTGCAGGCAGGCCTGCTGCCACCTCCTCTACTCCTCCTACTCCATCCTCTTCCATAACCTCCTCGGCTGAGTCCTCTTCTGCTGCGGCGTCTTGCTCCACATCAACGGCACCCCCCAGCTCCCCAGGGGCTATTCCACATCCCGGATATGACAGTGTCACGCCGTCTTGGGGTTGACTTGCCTGAAAGCAGAGTCACACCGGACCAGCACTCCTGTCCGCCCTGAACGCACAGGTGGATCAGTGGCTGACTCCGCACCAACTGGAGATCGGCAAAGTGGTGTGTGACAACGGAAGCAATTTGTTGGCGGCATTGAATTTGGGCAAGTTGACACATGTGCCGTGCATGGCACATGTGTGTAATCTGATTGTCCAACGCTTTGTGCATAAGTACCCAGGCTTACAGGACGTCCTGAAGCAGGCCAGGAAGGTGTGTGGCCATTTCAGGCGTTCCTACGCGGCCATGGCGCACTTTTCAGATATCCAGCGGCGAAACAACATGCCAGTGAGGCGCTTGATTTGCAACAGCCCGACACGTTGGAATTCAACACTCCTAATGTTCGACCGCATGCTCCAACAAGAAAAAGCCGTTAACGAGTATTTGATAACGGCTGGGTATTTTTTTGCCACGTTACTGGACGCTCATGCGCAATGCCTGTAGGCTCATGCGTCCTTTTGAGGAGGTGACAAACCTAGTCAGTCGCACCGAAGGCACCATCAGCGACATCATACCATTTGTTTTCTTCCTGGAGCGTGCCCCTTCCTGGATCAGGCCGTAGATGAGCGTTAAGAGGAAGAGTTGTGGTCACCACCAGAAACAGCCTTATCAGCATCGCTTGCTGGACCTGCGGCAACGCTGGAAGAGGAGTCTGAGGAAGAGGAGTCAGAGGAGGAATGTGGCATTGAGGATGAGGAGGAAGACCAACCACAACAGGCATCCCAGGGTGCTCGTTGTCACCTATCTGGTACCCGTGGTGTTGTACGTGGCTGGGGGGAAGAACATACCTTCAGTGAGATCACTGAGGACGAGGAACGGGACATGAGTAGCTCGGCATCCAACCTTGTGCAAATGGGGTCTTTCATGCTGTCGTGCCTGTTGAGGGACCCTCGTATAAAAAGGCTGAAGGAGAACGACCTGTGCAATGAGCAGGACACTGGGTCAGTGGGAATGCTATGCAGGGGGTCAGTTTATTAGTGTATAAGTTCGTGACACCAGTTGCAGCTTGCGCAGGTACTGTAGCAGGGCCCTTTAAGATGTTATAGCTCACGTACCAGGTTAGGAATGCCAGAGGGGGATAATGTCTCTGTGTAGTGTCAACGGTTTCTCCTACCTGGGTACGGCTGGACTCCTGTATCCTGGCTCACATGCAACAAAATGAGTGTTGTTAATAGGAGTAATTGAGGAATGATGGAAATCCACACAGATAATAGGGTCCAACTTGTCTTTACTTGGTGGTATGATATGCAGCTTTGATCCATACAAGTTACAGCAATAGTCTAGGGTCCCAGCAGGTTGTGGCAATATGTGGCAGGAATTTTAATGTATTCTGCATCTGATCACATGCCTATTAGAATCTGGCAGGTATCTATCTTCTGCTCTGTCTTTAGTCTGCTTGGTTTGGTTCTGACTAGCTGAAAAGGTACTTATCTTCTCTTTGTCTTTGGATCTGTACTTACAGGACTGCTCGCAGGGTATGATGGTTTCTTCCTGGAGATCTGATAGTTCTGTGAAGGGCTGCTTTCTCTGTCCACAGCTGAGGTAAGGGACTCAGGCTGGGAAGGTTGATCTTGGGCCTCAGCAGCAGCAGAGGCTTGGATCCTTGGTTGGGGTCCCTGTTTCTGGGAGCTCCTACTAACACAGCCTACCCCAGCAGGGGGGTGGCTCACACTCCCTAGAGCTTTCCTTCCTCCCTCTGAAGTAGGATGTGGGAACATTCCACTCCTCCTCAGAAAGGGGGGAGCTAGCCTGGAATGATCTAATCCAGTCTAGAAGCTAACTCTGACCTGCTGTATACTGCTGGTGTACATCGGGAATTACAGCATATATACAAAACAGGCAAAAAAAATATACATTTTGGCAATGCATGGTTGAATCACACAAGATGGAAAAACACATTTACATTTAACATTATGAAGCAGGGGAACAGAAGTTTAGTGACATACTTCAGGATGTTACATACCCCGTTACTTTAAGTGAAGCCATCCTTAGCGTATGCTAGGATGAGAGGAATAAGCTCTGGGTACCCAATATAATACAATGTGCTGCATGAATTACATATAAAGACATACAAATACAAAACATTTAACGGTTTCCTCGAGGTTCCTGCCCGCTAGAGTAAGGTGTCCAACACACAGTTTCCTTCTCTTGGTATAACCAGTGAACCTATAACTGCACAAAGCAAACATCACTGACTGACTTTGTATGTTCTGGCCCTGAACATCAAAGAAAGCATGGGGGTGTCTTTACTCCGTAATCCCACCATTGTGTAATGCAAAGCCCACAAATAGAAGGGTGGCTTTATCCTGTATTCCCTTCCCTGCATCATAGCCTGAAGAAATTTGGCTTATAGCACGATCACTATGATGTCTATGAGGAAGCTAAATATATGGCTCTAAGGTTTGAGGCGCCTTACCTTAGGCAAAAGGCTCAGAAGGGGAGGTATTTATCGTCTCCGTGTCTTCTGGCAAGTCACAGGAGGAGGGTCTTTAATCCCGAGCGCTCCTGGAAATGAGACACCTCCGGATGGGAACAATCCAGAACATAAAACAAGCGGGAAGGAGCAGCCTAGGGCTTCTAACGATTCCCGAAGCAGTGGGGGTACCTGTGAAGTAACTAGACCTGTCAGGACCTACCACTTGGTCCTACCCTGGGTACCTATGGGTATATATCACCGGGTGTAGGCCATTAGTATTTAACGTCCCTATAATGACAGTCCGTATGAAGGGGGGAGAGAACAAGAGCTGTGAAAAGGCACACTTTAAGTAATCTGCGACATTTTGGTTAAGTGCAATGGTAAGTGCAATCATTCAGAATAGTGCATAAATTCCCATTGCGGCACCTAGAAGGGTACTACACACAATGGGCATGTTACTTAAACGTTACATAACTGTAAATTGTTACAATAGTGCAAAATTATTATAATAGGAAAATCACAAAGAGCTCAGGTATCACGTTTGAGTCTTTTCTTTGGGTGCAAGCTTTTATGTTACTGTAAAACATATTATATAAAATAGTGCAAATTTTATAAGTGCAAGGATAGGCTCAACAATAACTTGAGTCCTTATTCCTGGAAGTGCTTGAAGTTGAAGAATCCTCTGGAAATTGATAAAAGTTCTTTGCAATCCATAGGGCAAAAGGTAATTGTAATCCAAAGGGTTAAAATATTTAATAGCAGCAACAGGCTTTCAAGTAACCTGAGAAAGGGGATAAAACTTTCAACTTGGACGTGAAGGGGTTAAGTGCTGATGGGGGGAGTCCTAACTGACATGACCATCTGGATGAGGACAAACAATGGCAAACTGGAACAAAAGGTTAAAACACACAAAATGCCAAACAGGTCCTCCTCACCCGTCAGGTAGCAGTCCACGGCGTGGCTCCCAGAACAATGTCACTTGTTATATTTTCTTTGGTAGGGGACACCTTACAAGTAGGTGTCCAGCTCTTCATCACTACTCGAGCTGCTGAAATGCATGAGAGGATGTTCTAGCCTCTGTTGGTAGCTGAGGGTAGTGTTGGTAGTGGTGCGCCACTGCCCTCTACCGATTGCTGTAGCCTGGAAAATGCTGCAGTAGCTTGCTGCAAACTGGATTCCACAGCCGTTGCAGGAACTGGAAGAACTTCTGGGTGCAGGGAGAGCTGGAGCAGCTTACTGGGGTTGCTTCCAAGGAAGCACATAGGAGGGCATGAAACATGGCTGGACCTTGGGATTGAAGGTTAATACGCTATTGTTTATCTGTCCCACTCTCAAGGTTGGTGGTGGTGACAGGTCTGGGGTGAGGGGTGCCGCTTCAGGTTGGGACCTCTCTCTGAAGCGCATGCGGCCATCTGGGGTCTCCTGTAGACAACGGGTCCTGCCCGCAGAGCCTGGATCCTCCTGCCAGGTCTCTGGGGTAATGGCAGGGGAAAGTGGCTTGTCCAGGAGTGTGACTCCGGCGGCAAAAAGTCCTTGCATGGACCACATCGGGGTGTACTCGATTTGGTCACCCGAGTATAAATTGTGCCGGGCCTGGGGCAAGTAGTGCCTCTTGACTGAGCGACGACCCACAAACAGTTCTGTGCCGGAGTAGCTATCCTGCACGAATCCGACACCACGTTCAACCGAGAACCAGAGGACGGTTCCGGTCCTCCTGGTAAGCTTGGGGTCTCCGGGCTGAGGGTTGTCTATCACCTGCTTGACCCACTCTTCAACCGCAGATTTATATTCCCATGCGGTCTGGGCGAATGCAGTGATCTCATGGGGTACTTCAGGGTTAAGGCTGCGGAGCTTCTCATAGCTGGGTAGCGGAGTGGAATCACCAGCCGCCTCCGCCGCACCAGTAGGTGGTATTGGCATGGTAGCCCTAAGGCTGATGGCCGGTGCTGGGGTTTTGGGATGTGGCGGATGGACGGGCACGGACCGGGCCGGGGCCTCAGGGAGCGCGGCAGCTCCTACCTGTGGTTGCAGCCGGGCGGCCGGTTCCGGTGCCTCCTGGTGGTACTCGGGAAACTCTGGCGCCATCTGGGTCACTGGCTTCTCCACAGCTGATGCAGCGACGTCAGCGGCGTCCTCCGCGGAAGCAGGTTGTGCGTCTGTGCCCATCTGGGGTGGCGCTTGATCTTCTGTGGGAGCGCTTGACAAGGCGGAGGGATCCACTGCCTCCGGGAACTTGATTAAGTCCAAGTCATTGTGAGTAGGAAGCGGGACTTCAGCGGTGACCTCCTCCGGAATGCTGGGCAAGGTGAGCGGTACTTCTGTCTTGGCCAGGGAGGAATCCACGGCTTCCAACATGGTAGCGAATACCGAGGGCCCACTTTTATTCAATATTTGGGAGACATGGATCTCCGGTGGACGCTCTTCATACACCGCTTCTCCACCAATCGCCATCTGGTTCCACCGAGGCTGGGGAAACGCCATCTTGGTGTCTTCTTCCCTCCGGCAGATAGCAGGTTCTAAGGATGCAGCCCAGGGGGTGGAGACTTTATCACTTCAGTCCACAATAAAAAGTTCATGGTGGGCAGTCTCTATTTTTCCCGCTCCTGAAGGGGCGTATTCGACATCTTCGCGCATTTCTTGAGGGGGTGTTGCTAGTTTTTCCCGCTTCTGGGGGGTGTAGACAGCATTTTCGCGCTCTTGAGAGGGCGTTCCTTTGTTCCTTTGTCTTTGGGCATGAAGATGAGGCGCCATTTTAAACGAATATGGCGAATTCCACAATATCGAATTAACTCTGTGAATGCTGTAGCGCACGTCCAGCGCTTTCTTGGCACAATAATACAAGTTAGAAAGTCACTTTTTTAGCAATCTTTGCACAATCTTCAGCCCTTATTATACTGTGAAACATGCGGTTTTAAGTCCGTTTTTTAGCGCACAATTGGATCCGGTTCTGTAGTTAGAGATGGACACACAATTTCAATCCGATCCTGTTCGTGACGCCACTTGATGCAATGAGCAGGACACTGTGTCAGTGGGAATGCTATGCAGTGGGTCAGTTTATACACTGCTCAAAAAAATAAAGGGAACACTTAAACAACACAATGTAACTCCAAGTCAATCACACTTCTGTGAAATCAAACTGTCCACTTAGGAAGCAACACCGAGTGACAATCAATTTCACATGCTGTTGTGCAAATGGGATAGACAACAGGTGGAAATTATAGGCAATTAGCAAGACACCCCCAATAAAGGAGTGGTTCTGCAGGTGGTGACCACAGAGCACTTCTCAGTTCCTATGCTTCCTGGCTGATGTTTTGGTCACTTTTGAATGCTGGCGGTGCTTTCACTCTAGTGGTAGCATGAGACGGAGTCTACAACCCACACAAGTGGCTCAGGTAGTGCAGCTTATCCAGGATGGCACATCAATGCGAGCTGTGGCAAGAAGGTTTACTGTGTCTGTCAGCGTAGTGTCCAGAGCAGGGAGGCGCTACCAGGAGACAGGCCAGTACATCAGGAGACGTGGAGGAGGCCGTAGGAAGGCAACAACCCAGCAGCAGGACCGCTACCTCCGCCTTTGTGCAAGGAGGAACAGGAGGAGCACTGCCAGAGCCCTGCAAAATGACCTCCAGCAGGCCACAAATGTGCATGTGTCTGCTCAAACGGTCAGAAACAGACTCCATGAGGGTGATATGAGGGCCCGACTTCCATAGGTGGGGGTTTTGCTTACAGCCCAACACCGTGCAGGACGTTTGGCATTTGCCAAAGAACACCAAGATTGGCAAATTCGCCACTGGCGCCCTGTGCTCTTCACAGATGAAAGCAGGTTCACACTGAGCACATGTGACAGACGTGACAGAGTCTTGAGACGCCGTGGAGAACGTTCTGCTGCCTGCAACATCCTCCAGTATGACCGGTTTGGCATTGGGTCAGTAATGGTGTGGGGTGGCATTTCTTTGGAGGGCCGCACAGCCCTCCATGTGCTCGCCAGAGGTAGCCTGACTGCCATTAGGTACCGAGATGAGATCCTCAGACCCCTTGTGAGACCATATGCTGGTGCGGTTGGCCCTGGGTTCCTCCTAATGCAAGACAATGTTAGACCTCATGTGGCTGGAGTGTGTCAGCAGTTCCTGCAAGACGAAGGCATTGATGCTATGGACTGGCCCGCCCGTTACCCAGACCTGAATCCAATTAAGCACATCTGGGACATCATGTCTCGCTCTATCCACCAACGTCACGTTGCACCACAGACTGTCCAGGAGTTGTCAGATGCTTTAGTCCAGGTCTGGGAGGAGATCCCTCAGGAGACCGTCCGTCACCTCATCAGGAGCATGCACAGGCGTTGTAGGGAGGTCATACAGGCACGTGGAGGCCACACACACTATTGAGCCTCATTTTGACTTGTTTTAAGGACATTACATCAAAGTTGGATCAGCCTGTAGTGTGTTTTTCCACTTTAATTTTGAATGTGACTCCAAATCCAGACCTCCATGGGTTGAAAAATTTGATTTCCATTTTTTTATTTTTGTGTGATTTTGTTGTCAGCACATTCAACTATGTAAAGAACAAAGTATTTCAGAAGAATATTTAATTAACTCAGATCTAGGATGTGTTATTTTTGTGTTCCCTTTATTTTTTTGAGCAGTGTATGTGTATAAGTTCGTGACACCAGTTGCAGCTTGCGCAGGTACTGTAGCAGGGCCCTTTAAGATGTTATAGCTCACGTACCAGGTGAGGAATGCCAGAGGGGGATAATGTCTCTGGGATAATGGACTTCTGTATCCTGGCTCACATGCAACAAAATGAGTGTTGTTAATAGGAGTAATTGAGGAATGATGGAAATCCACACAGATAATAGGGTCCAACTTGTCTTTACTTGGTGTTATGATATGCAGCTTTGATCCATACAAGTTACAGCAATAGTCTAGGGTCCCAGCAGGTAGTGGCAATATGTGGCAGGAATTTATATGTATTCTGCATCTGATCATATGCCTATTAGAATCTGGCAGGTATCTATCTTCTGCTCTGTCTTTAGTCTGCTTGGTTTGGGTCTGACTAGCTAGTGAGGTACTTATCTTCTCTTTGTCTTAGGATCTTTACTTACAGGACTGCTCGCAGGGTATGGTGGTTTCTTCCTGGAGATATGATAGTTCTGTGAAGGGCTGCTTTCTTTGTCCACCAGCTGAGGTAAGGGATTCAGGCTGGGAAGGTTGATCTTGGGCCTCAGCAAAGGCTTGGATCCTTGGTTGGGGTCCCTGTTTCTGGGAGCTCCTACTAACACAGCCTACCCCAGCAAGGGGGTGGCTCACACTCCCTAGAACTTTCCTTCCTCCCTCTGAAGTAGGATGTGGGAACATTCCACTCCTCCTCAGAAAGGGGGGAGCTAGCCTGGAATGATCTAATC
Organism: Bufo bufo; assembly: GCF_905171765.1. NCBI lineage: Eukaryota > Metazoa > Chordata > Amphibia > Anura > Bufonidae > Bufo > Bufo bufo. The sequence continues at coordinate 609,371,268 of NC_053392.1, read as the reverse complement.
CAGTCTAGAAGCTAACTCTGACCTGCTGTATACTGCTGCCACCTGCTGCCAACAGGCATAAAAATATACATTTTGGCAATGCACAGTTAAATCACACAAGATGGAAAAACACATTTACATTTAACATTATGAAGCACAACGGGAATCTAACTGGGGAAGAGGTGAAAGTAATCCTCCTCCTACCACGACCACACCGGCAAGGACAGGACGCTTTACAGACGTGTTGTTGATGGAGGACATGCAGAGCTTTTTAAGTCCTACGCATCACCACAGCCCTTCGGGGTCCACCCTCAGAGAACGACTTGACCGACAGGTAGCAGACTACCTCGCCTTAACTGCAGATATCGACACTCTGAGGAGCGATGAACCCCTTGACTACTGGGTGTGCAGGCTTGATCTGTGGCCTGAGCTATCCCAGTTTGCGATAGAACTTCTGGCCTGCCCCGCTTCAAGTGTCCTGTCAGAAAGGACCTTCAGTGCAGCAGGAGGTATTGTCACTGAGAAGAGAAGTCGCCTAGGTCAAAAAAGTCTAGATTACCTCACCTTTATTAAGATGAATGAGGCATGGATCCCGAAGGGACTGACAGTGAGCGATACATTCGACTAAAAAAGGCCTGATGAGATGAGTTGCCTTGAGCTAAAAATGGTCCACACGCTGCTGTATTTTATCTCTGAATGCCGGATGACTTGCTTGACTTCTCAGCCACCAACTAGGGTTCAAGCCGCAATGTTTTAGGGCACTTTCTGCCTCCGAAACAAACATCAATTTTTCTGGCCGCTGCTACAGCAGCGGCTGCAACAATACCAAATTTTTCAGGCATGTGTACATGCCTAATTTTTCTGGCCTCTGGTGCTGCACTGTGGCTTCAAAAACCAAACAAAAAAAAGGCACATACATGTGTCAATTCCCCTTCGTGATCGTTACCTTGTTGTGGTGAAGAGGCTTGCGTATCACAATGAAGCGACCACCTCTATGAGTGTGTTGGCAATGGCAATGTTGGTACACCCTTGTGGTCATAAATGTTTATATGTGATGTTAAGTTGATGTTGTTTTCCTTTCATGTTTAATGCAGCTATGGATCTGGGTTCCTGTGTGTGTATGTGTGTTTGCTGTGTCCATTTATGTTTGGTCTGGACATCAGCTTGTGAGCACGGGATCCAGTCAGCAAGGCTGTGGCAGGTAGGTGTGAACAAGAGTAGTTCTCCTGCCATATCCATACGTCTGTTTATGTACCCCATCTCCTTGCAGCTTGGCCAGTGAGACTCCCGTTCCTCCGTGTCCAGAAGGAACAGGTCGTCTTAACCTGCTCCTTGTTACAGGGCAATCCTGAGGGCTAGCAAGGAATATTAGGTTCCGGTGTATGAGCCCTCCCACCATCAGGGTTGGCTCATATGGTTAGGAGTCAGGGTCAGATTAGGGACGCGATAGGAGGTGACCTGCTCCCTAATTCTGTCGTCCTGGCCGAGCAGCCACTAACATCTTCTGGCATCGCACGGCTGAGGGTTTTCCCCATCCTCAGCCATGACAGAGGTGCAGGGCTGGTCCTAGCTTTGGGGGATCTCTGTGAGGTGTAGGGTTGGTTCTAGCTTTGGGGGGATCTCTGTGAGGTGCAGGGCTGGTTCTAGCTTTGGGGGGATCTCTGCGAGGTGCAGGGCTGGTTTTAGCTCTGGGGGATCTCTGGGAGGTGCAGGGCTGGTTCTAGCTTTGGGGGGATCTCTGTGAGGTGCAGGGCTGGTTCTAGCTTAGGGGGGATCTCTGCGAGGTGCAGGGCTGGTTCTAGCTTTGGGGGGATCTCTGCGAGGTGCAGGGCTGGTTCTAGCTTTGGGGATCTCTGTGAGGTGTAGGGCTGGTTCTAGCTTTGGGGGATCTCTGCGAGGTACAGGGCTGGTTCTAGCTTTGGGGGGATCTCTGCGAGGTGCAGGGCTGGTTCTAGCTCTGGGGGATCTCTGCGAGGTGCAGGGCTGGTTCTAGCTTTGGGGGGATCTCTGCGAGGTGCAGGGCTGGTTCTAGCTCTGGGGGATCTCTGCGAGGTGCAGGGCTGGTTCTAGCTTTGGGGGATCTCTGCAAGGTGCAGGGCTGGTTCTAGCTTTGGGGGGATCTCTGTGAGGTGCAGGGCTGGTTCTAGCTTTGGGGGGATCTCGGCGAGGTGCAGGGCTGGTTCTAGCTCTGGGGGGATCTCTGCGAGGTGCAGGGCTGGTTCTAGCTTTGGGGGATCTCTGCGAGGTGCAGTGCTGGTTCTAGCTTTGGGGGGATCTCTGTGAGGTGCAGGGCTGGTTCTTGTCAGAGCTTGGGCCCACCGGAGGATCCTCTGGTACTGGTCCAATCCTGGTAACCACTTGCATTATTTCCATGGACACCTCCAGTTGAGGACTCCACTCAGACATGGCGGTCCCTTCAGTGTCACAGCCAGTGATGGTCAAGATGAGGAGATGGCGGTTCACTACCCCAAAAAACTAACCGCTACAGCTCTCCGTCAGTAGCACGCCGCCTGACACAGCAAGACTTGTACAAGGCTACCCTATATGGAGGTTACCCTAGACATAGTCTGCAATATGTCACCCCCGGCAGCCATTTTCAAAGGTGCAGCACCTGCAAAGGAAGAGCAGTTATAATAACGTGTTTGTCGGTAGGAGCCGGCGCTCGTCCCGTAATTGCGCAATAATTGATCACCTTCTCTCGATCCTCCTCCAACACTGTGGAGATGGAAATATTGTCATAGAGCTGAAGGGTAGTGATGGGAGCACGGGGTCAAGTGTGTGAGAACGGTGGAATAAAGCTCATCAGTGCATATGTGTTCACCCCCCTGAAGGAGACGCATCATCTCTGCACCTCCTCACTCATCAGCATCTTCTCTGTGTGTAATGGGGAACCTGTAGGGAAACGGCTGAGTGTGGCTGGGATGTTATTCTTATATACACTCATCTAAAATACTCTGTGCTGCTGGTGACTCTGCCTCCTCCACAACATAAGGGCTTAGGCACACAAACGTATTTTTTTTGGTCCACATCCGATATACATTTTTTGCGGGTCGGATGCAAACCCATTCACTTCAATGGAGATGCAAAAGATGCGGACAGCAGACCTGTGCGCTGCCCGCATCCGTACGTACATTCTGCGACCCCGCAAAAGGCATGTTATATTCTTGTCCGCATTGTGGACAAGGATAGGACTGTTCTATTATGGCGCAGACATGCTGTTCAGCAAAATGCGGAAGGCACGTGGCCGGTATCCGTGTTTTGCGGATCTGCAATTTGCTACTGTGGACCCTGCTCCTTTCACTATGTAACTCTCACTCTGTGACGTCCACAGGATTAGCATACTGCTCTCCTGAAATACTCTGTGCTGCTGGGGACCCTGCTCCTTCCACTATGTAACTCTCACTCTGTGACCTTCACAGGATCAGCACACTACTCTCCTGAAATACTCTGTGCTGCTGGTATCCCTGCTCCTTCTAATATGTAACTCTTAGTCTGTGACCTCCCACAGGATCAGCAAACTCCTCTCCTGAAATCCTCTGTGCTGCTATGGACCCTGCTTCGTCCACTATGTAACTCTCACTCTGTGACCTCCCACAAGATCAGCACACTCCTCTCCTGAAATACTCTGTGCTGCTGGAGACCCTGCTCCTTCCAATATGTAACTCTTAGTCTATGACCTCCACAAGATCAGCACACTCCTCTCCTGAAATCCTCTGTGCTGCTAGGGACCCTGCTCCTTCCACTATATAACTGTCAGTTTGTGACCTCCACAAGATAAGCACACTCCTCTTCTGAAATACTCTGTGCTGCTGGGGATCCTGCTCCTTCCACTATATAACTCTCAGACTGTGACCTCCCACAAGATCAGCGCACTCCTCTCCTGAAATCCTCTGTGCTGCTGGGCACCCTGCTCCTTCCACTACATAACTGTCAGTTTGTGACCTCCACAAGATCAGCACACTCCTCTCCTGAAATACTCTGTGCTGCTGGGGCCACTGCTCCTTCCACTATGTAACTATCAGTCTGTGACCTCCCAGAAGATCAGCACACTCCTCTCCTGAAATCCTCTGTGCTGCTAGGGACCCTGCTCCTTCCAATATGTAAATTGCAGTCTGTGTCCTCCTCAAGTGCTGCTAATTCAGATTGGAAGTATCTTCTGCAAGAAGCAGCACAGATAAAATGATTGGGAGCAGTGACATACTTTCTTTAGGAGCAGACGACTCACTGCTTCTGGGCACCTTGTAGGAGGAATCTGAACAGCTTTCTATGTCATAGGGCAGGCATGGCTGTGGCTCTCCAGCTGTTGTAAAACTACAATTCCCACCATGCCCTGCTGTAGGCTGATAGCTGTTGGCAGTCCGGGCATGCTGGGAGTTGTAGGTTTGCAACATCTGGAGAGCCTCAGGTTGGCCATCCCTGTCATAGGGTTTGACTGCAGCCACCACTGGGGGGAGCTCATTATATACAGATGTATACAGCTCCTACTAATTAGCTAAATCCATGTGCAGAGAGCTCCCTCTAGTGGTGGCTGCAGGTGCCAGAATTTTATCAAGTGTGTCTTCGGCTGTATGATGGGATACACAAGACTTCCATGTCTGGACATTTCTTTTAAATAAGTTTTACAGCTAACAGTGTGTATCCTCTATTCACAAGATTACAGATAAGTATCTGATCACTGGGGGTCCGACCACTAGCACCCCAACAATCACCAGAACAGAGATCCTGGGGTACCCCATGAGACTGGAGAGGTGCACCATGCACCCTATGGCCTCTTTCAGACGGGCGTTGCGGGAAAATGTGCGGGTGCGTTGCGGGAACACGCGCTATTTTTCCGCGCGAGTGCAAAACATTGTAATGCGTTTTGCACTCGCGTGAGAAAAATCGCGCATGTTTGGTACCCAAACCCGAACTTCTTCACAGAAGTTCGGGCTTGGGATCGGTGTTCTGTAGATTGTATTATTTTCCCTTATGACATGGTTATAAGGGAAAATAATAGCATTCTGAATACAGAATGCATAGTACAATAGCGCTGGAGGGGTTAAAAATAAATAAAAAATCATTTAACTCACCTTAGTCCACTTGATCGCGCAGCCCGGCATCTCCTTCTGTCTCCTTTGCTGAACAGGACCTGTGGTGAGCATTCATTGCAGGAACAGGACCTGTGGTGACGTCACTCCGGTCATCACATGATCCATCACCATGGTAAAAGATCATGTGATGGATCATGTGATGAACGGAGTGACGTCACCACAGGTCCTGTTCCTGCAATGAATGCTCATCACAGGTCCTGTTCAGCAAAGGAGACAGACAAGATGTCGGGCCGCGATCAAGTGGATTAAGGTGAGTTAAATTATTATTATTTTTTAACCCCTCCAGCGCTATTTTACTTTGCATTCTGTATTCAGAATGCTATTATTTTCCCTTATAACCATGTTATAAGGGAAAATAATAATGATCGAGTCTCCATCCCAATCGTCTCCTAGCAACCGTGCGTGAAAATCGCACCGCATCCGCACTTGCTTGCGGATGCTTGCGATTTTCACGCAGCCCCATTCACTTCTATGGGGCCCGCGTTGCGTAAAAAACGCACAATATAGAGCATGCTGCGATTTTCACCCAACGCACAAGTGAGGCGTGAAAATCACTGCTCGTGTGCACAGCCCCATTGTGCCGTTTACATTTCCATTCCTTGTCAAGTTATTAACCATTTATTAAAAGGTCCCCAAAGATCACCCAGCCCCCCACCACAGCCAAAAAACATGAAACCGGGCTGGTTGGTAAGTGCTGCATTTGTGATGTAAAAATGATCATTTGTGCTGCTTAATTTAAGTTACTATGGACGGACATCACTGGAGGTAAGAATGATTATAGCTACAGCCTGAAAATATATATACCAACTATCAAGAAGTAGAAGAGCAAAATGTGTCTTAAACATTTTTATTCTACAAATCATTTGTGGTCAATGCTACGGCAGAGCTCGTGCCTGAACGTGCCGAACCTGACAAGAGGAGAACCACCCTCCTTACCTGATATGGCTGGAGAGGTGCCCTTAGCCATGCCGCGGGTACGCCTAAAAGGGGGCAAAAAGACGAACAAGTAGGGAGGGAAAAACCTTTATTGGCAGTGAACTGAGTTACAAAACCAAACTGTGGAATGCCTGGGATATCTCGGCCTGGGGGTTAGGTATGTAGCGTGTAAAGCAAGAGGAGCGCCAGCGACCCATTTTTCGGATGATGTGACCGGGGACGTTGTGTTTTGAAGCTGCGGATGCGGCTCCAATGCGAAATGAGTGCCCTGAAATGGCTTTGGGGTCGAAACCCCAGCCCCTTGCCAGAGTGCGGACGTGCGAGATGAACTGCGAAGCTGTGAGGGCTGCGGCCGGAAACGGGAGCAATGGTTGATCAGGGGCGGAGTCCCCCAGAGCCGACAGCAGACTCTTGAGTACCTGGACCGGGCACCATGCGTTGGCAGAAGGGAAGAAATTCACCTCCACTGGTGGACCTACCTGCGAAGTTTTGGAAGTGAAGAGGCGCAGGGAGAAATGGTCGTGATGCCAGATTAGCTGACCCCTGGTGAGACCCTTGGACCTAGCTGAAGTGCGGGTGAATTCGCCGGGTCTTAAGAACCCATAGAAACTAAGGTACATGGCGGCCTTGATGACTGTGCTGGGAAGGAGCCCAAAAGGAAGACCATCTAGGAAGGTTGAGAGTTTCCTAAATAGTTCCCCAGATACGGGCTGCCTGCTCGGGATAGCTGCGTGACTACTTTTCTGAACCCCCCTAAGGGTTGCCCTGACTGCTTGGGATAGAAAAACCGACCTGCTTTCGGGGTCTTCCAACATGGAAAAATGTTGGACCCCGGCCAAATACAATTTAATGGTATTGAAGGACAGCTTGAGATCGATATGACAGAAGGCTATGAAAGCTGTGATGTACGTGGTCTTGTCAGTGTCTTGTCTTGGATGTAGGCCCCTGAACCTGTTGAAAGTGCTCCAGGCGGTCCTGTAGTTCCTGGCAGTATTATGAGACAAAGACTTCTGCATCAATGTTTTTGCTGAATTAATGAACAGGTTTAATCCAACACTAGAAATTGGTACATCGGAGGAGGTAGCCCCACACGGTCTGCCTCTGGCATGACCTGAAAAAAAGTTTCGTAATTAAAACGTGATAAGGCATCTGCGGCCACATTATGAACCCCCTGGATTTGCCTGCATGCCACGTGAAAGTTGTGCACCAGCGAGAGCCAGACCAGCCTGCGGACGAATGACATTATCTGGGGTGACTGAGACCTGCCCTTGGTAATAATGTCCACCACTGTTTGATTGTCAGTGATGAACGCCACGGAAGAATTGGCCCACTGGCTGCCCCATACCTGGGCTGCCGCTACGACTGGGTAGAATTACAGCAACGGGGATGACTGTAAAGCGCCTCTGGCTGTTGATACCTCGGGTGGCCAAGGGCCCGCGAACCATTGGTTCCCACAGATCGCCGCGAACCCCCCGGAGGCGGCGGCGTCCGAGAAAATCAAGGTGGACTCCGGGCCTAGCCGAGGAACAAACAAAGAAACTCCGTTCCAAGAGGCCAGGAAGTTCTCCCACATGGCCAGGTCGGCCATGGCTTGGGCGTCTAAAGTGACGAGGCTGTCTTGTTCTGGGGCTGAGGGGAGTAACTGGAGAAGCCTGGACATGAAGGCCCTGCCCTGGGGCATGACTTTGGTGGCAAAGTTGAGCATGCCTAAAAGGGACTGCAACTCGACCTTGGTGCATGTCCTGCTGCCTGCCGCTGTTGAGATGGCTTCCTTAATTTTTGCCAACTTCTCGGCTGGAAGCCTGGCTTCCATCTTCCCTGTGTCTAGAATTATGCCCAGGAAGGTGATTACTGTGGCGGGGCCTTCGTTTTTTGAAGCTGCCACCGGAACGTTGAGTCGGCCGAACAGTTGCAGCAGAGCCTGGAGTTTGCAAGGCTGACGGTCTGGGCTTTCGATGATGAGAAAGTCATCCAAGTAGTGGATGATCATAGGGCAATCGCAGTGGTTGACCAGGATCTAATGCAATGCCTGAGCGAACTGGTCGAACAGCCAGGGACTGCTCTTGGACCCGAACGTCAGGCGATTGGCAAAGAAATACTGATCTTGCCACTTGATGCCGTAGAACCCCCAGAGCCGTGGATGAATGGGCAGCAATTTAAAGGCGTTGGCGATATCTGCCTTTGCCAACCAAGCCCCCCGACCTACCTGGAGGATCAGTTGGATGGCCTCGTCTATGGTGGCGTAACTCATGGAGAACTCCTCGGATGGCACTAAGGAGTTGAGACTAGGTATGCTGGAGCCATGAGGCGCCGACAAGTCATAGATTAGACGTTTTTTATTAGTGAACTGTTTGGACACAATACCAATGGGGTTGATCCTCCAGAGGTCAAATGGAATGAAGGGGAAGGGGCCGATGAGAAACCCCTTCTCCAATTCTGACTTGATCAGAGTCCCCACCGGCTCGGGATCCCTGCTTGCTGACAGCAGATTGGGCCCTTCCCAGGAAGTTTGCGGGAGAGCTACTAGCCCCGTGTGGAACCCGATGGTGAACCCGGAGACCAAGAACTGCACCCATTGAGGGCTGTGATGCTCGCGCAACAGGGACTCTAACAAGACCACGTTGACCCCGCTTAGTCAGGATGGCCTTGTTCTTTGTGGACACGCCGTCTGCGGGTGAGCCCTGAAACAGCCGGCGCAGACGTGGAGAGCCCTGCACTTATTATAATAACAAGCCTCTTGGTTAAAATTATTACACACCTGGCTGTTGCCCAGGAAAACTATTGGCCGGCCTAGCTTATCCGTGGTTGCGCCTGGTCGTTGGAGGGACCCGGAGCTACTGCGGAGGGATCTGCCCTGAGATGTGGAGGGACCTGAGTTGGGGCACCAATCGGATGAGTGAGTGATGGACTGGCATGACGCTCATGCCGGGGCCCTGAGGCCCGCGAAATGTCGGCAAAAAAGCTCCATGTCCATGGCCGCCCAGTTCGTGAGGTGCTGGAATTGGACCAGTGAGGCGGCGGCTTTAGCTGAAAAAGAGCGATGATAATCGTAAAAAGCTTGCCCACCGTACTTGTGGCCCAAGTCCGTGACCCTGTAAAGGTATGTGTCTAACTCTTCCCGCCTCTCAGGATGGACGGAGCAGATGACGTCCCTGAATAAGCTAAACGCCAGGACGAACTCCGTGATGGTTAGCTTCCTGTTGAGGCGGGGGTCCCTCGCTTTGAGGACGATGGACATGTCGCCGCAAGCAATGGTCTTGCTCTCTACCGTGTCATGGGTTGCTATCAAGATGGATGCCAGATTGACGTCCTTGCCCTCTAAAATGTCCCTCTTGATGTTGCTGGGGATGAAGTGGGCTGGAGCTACCTCGGGTGCGCAAAGGACCCTACCTGGGGGAACCGACCCTGCCGTGGGGGTAACAGGTATTGGAGAGGCGGCACGCTCGGATGTCAGTCCCTGGTGAGACTCAACGGCCAGGAGTCTGGACTGCACATCTGAGACTGAGGAGGCAATAGTGTTCATCATGGCATGCAGTTGTGTCAGAGACACTTGCAAAGTGGACATGGAGACTTGCTCCAAGTCCGGGGCTGCTGGTTCCGCCGTGAGGAGCCTAAACAGTTCAGCTTTCCGGGCGGAAGCGGGGTGTGGGATCCCTCTTCTGTTGAGCTCCGCGATCAGCTTTGCGATCGTCCAACTCCTCAGTGATGAGGAGCTGGGCCGCTCGGATGCGGGTGTCTCAGGGATGGATAGGGCTTCCTCGATGTTAGAAACCTGCGACATGTCGTGGCTGTGAGGTGATAAAACAAAGAGTTAACAGCTGAGCTGGAGGCCCCTCATGACAGAAGGATGACACCCGAGCCGTGAATGGTGATGAAGAGAGAACCGGGGCGGGCGAGTGCCTAGAGCTATGAAGGGGGTACTACTGTGGAAGACCTTACCCGCCTAAAAAGTGAAAAAAGGCGTAAGCGCTACGAGGACGTGGCTACCGACAGGGATTAATACACATGGAAAGAACCCCAAACCTGGGGTCGTACCGTAGACAATAATGTTGATCGAACCTGGAAAAAAAAATGATAGCGACAAAGAATAGTAATTAACCGCATGAACCTGGCCTGTAACCGGTAATGGAAACGTAAAACCGGAAGCGTAACAGGGAATAAAAACATGAGAGAAACGTAAGCCTGACAACGTGATAGGCAACAGACGGGGTACAGTAGATACATAAGCCTGAAGCGTAACAGGCGACAAATTAAAGAAAAAACGTAAGCCTGAAACGTAATAGGCAACATGACATATCTTAGAAACGTAAGCCGGAGATGGAACCGGCAAGAGAAAAGGAAAAAACGTAAGCCCGCAGACGTGACAGGCAACAGACATGAAATAGTAGAAACGTAAGCCAGAACCGTAACTGGCAACAGAAAAGAGAAAATACGTAAGCCTGAAACGTAACAGGCAACAGACATGATATATTGGAAACGTGAGCCAGAACGTAACTGGCGACAGAAATGAACACCAAAATGTAAGCCTGACACGGAACAGACAACAGACATGATAAATTATTATTATTTTTTTTTATAAACCTGGAACAGGCTCTGATGGCAACTAATACGTGAGCCTGAAGCGTGACCGGCAACCGATATGGTATGAGAAAAACGTAAGCCCGTAGCGTCATGGGCAACAGATGATAACAAGTAATATGTAAGCCTGACACGGAACAGGCCCCACACATGGTAGAGCATGATATGAGATAGAAAAAATAGGTATTTACCGAACAACGTCCGTAGATGCGGCAGAGCGGAACGGGCGGCGTTTGAAGCGGGCGAAACTGTTGAGAACCCTTGACAGACGATGTATGGCTAGCACGGCAGAGTACCCAGTCTGCAACAATAACCAGTAGCATGAGGGGGGGGGGGGGGAAGGGGTGGTGGCCCAACATTGCGCTATTTACTCGACCCTTGAACCAGGGATCTGCACGTCCCCGTGACCTAACAGGAAACTGCGTTGGTAGGGACTGACGTGGAAGGTAGCGGAACCGCTACCGTGGGATGTGAAGGGTTAAAATCTTGGTCTGCGGCTCAGAATAACAGGGGAGGGCACCTGGGGCCATGCGGCGTACTATGACTATGTCAAACAGTTGGGTTTGCTGTGAATGATGAGATCTTGTAGTGGGGCTTATTCGCATGAGCCCGTATGTGTGAGAACCAAGTTTTTTTTTTTGTTTTTTTTTTAACTTTATTTACAATGAACAGCAGCCGGTCGCCAGCCAGCAGCTGCGCCGGAGGGAGAAGCGGCACCCCCGGGTCTGGACAGACCCGCCCGTGGTGGCAGGACCTGGACCGGCAAGAAAGGGGGCAAGCTGCTGCGGCGGCCGGAGCCGGGAAAGAGAGCCCGGCATCAGAGGCAGGCCGGGACACAGGCTCCGTCGCCAAGGCAATGGAGGCGCTGCCCGGCGTCCCACGTGATCTGCCCAGGCCGGCACCTGAAGCGAGGACGTGCCGGCCGCACCACCTGGAGTGAAAAGGTGGGTGGCGAGCGTGCCGGGCCGAGGGGGAGAAGCACACCGGAGAGGGGTACGGGAGGACAGCTGGTGACTTACCCGGACAGCTGAGCGAAGAGCGTTGGAGGGGGACCCTCAGCAAAACTTACCTGCACAGCAGCACGGGAGGACGGGGCGTGACGTCAAAGGCGGGAAAAGCACCAGAAAACGCACGCAAATGGGGAGAGGGCGTGCCTCCTTTTAAGGGCGCCTACGCCCCTCCCACAAATGCAGGCTGACATGTCAGCCTTAAACTACTTTACAAACTGTAGATCATAAAGTTTTCATGAAAATCAATGACAAATGGAGAACAAATAAACCAAAACATAGAGATCTCCATATTAACCAGTTGCCGCAACTGTAACGCCGAAAGGCGCCATCGCGGCGGCTCCCCCAGGCTACGCTAACGCTGATTGGCGTCATCTCGCGTGAGCCGAGATTTCCTGTGAACGCGCGCACACAGGCGCGCGCGCTCACAGGAACGGAAGGTAAGAGAGTGGATCTACAGCCTGCCAGCGGCGATCGTTCGCTGGCAGGCTGGAGATGTGATTTTTTTAACCCCTAACAGGTATATTAGACGCTGTTTTGATAACAGCGTCTAATATACCTGCTACCTGGTCCCCTGGTGGTCCCTTTTGCTTGGATCGACCACCAGAGGACACAGGTAGCTCAGTAAAGTAGCACCAAACACCACTACACTACACTACACCCCCCCCCCCGTCACTTATTAACCCCTTATTAGCCCCTGATCACCCCTGATCACCCCATATAGACTCCCTGATCACCCCCCTGTCATTGATTACACCCCTGTCATTGATCACCCCCCTGTAAAGCTCCATTCAGATGTCCGCATGATTTTTACGGATCCACTGATAGATGGATCGGATCCGCAAAACGCATACGGACGTCTGAATGAAGCCTTACAGGGGCGTGATCAATGACTGTGGTGATCACCCCATATAGACTCCCTGATCACCCCCCTGTCATTGATTAGCCCCCTGTCATTGATCACCCCCCTGTAAAGCTCCATTCAGACGTCCGCATGATTTTTACGGATCCACTGATAGATGGATCGGATTCGCAAAACACATACAGGCGTCTCCCTGGAGCCTTCCAGGGGGGGTGATCACCCCATATAGACTCCCTGATCACCCCCCTGTCATTGATCACCCCCCTGTCATTGATCACCCCCCCTGTCAGGCTGCATTCAGATGTCCGTATGATTTTTACGGATCCACGGATACATGGATCGGATCCGCAAAACACATACGGACATCTGAATGGAGCCTTATAGGGGGGTGATCAATGACAGGGGGTGATCACCCCATATAGACTCCCTGATCAACCCCCTGTCATTGATCACACCCCTGTCATTGATTACCCCTCTGTAAGGCTCCATTCAGACATTTTTTTGGCCCAAGTTAGCGGAAATTATTATTTTTTTCTTACAAAGTCTCATATTCCACTAACTTGTGTCAAAAAATAAAATCTCACATGAACTCACCATACCCCTCACTGAATCCAAATGCGTAATTTTTTTTAGACATTTATATTCCAGACTTCTTCTCACGCTTTAGGGCCCCTAGAATGCCAGGGCAGTATAAATACCCCACATGTGACCCCATTTCTGAAAGAAGACACCCCCAGGTATTCCGTGAGGGGCATATTGAGTCCATGAAAGATTGAAATTTTTGTCCCAAGTTAGCGGAAAGGGAGACTTTGTGAGAAAAAAATAAATAAAATCAATTTCCGCTAACTTGTGCCAAAAAAAATAAAATTCTATGAACTCGCCATGCCCCTCATTGAATACCTTGGGGTGTCTTCTTTCCAAAATGGGGTCACATGTGGGGTATTTATACTGCCCTGGCATTTTAGGGGCCCTAAAGCGTGAGAAGAAGTCTGGGATCCAAATGTCTAAAAATGCCCTCATAAAAGGAATGTGGGGCCCTTTGCACATCTAGGCTGCAAAAAAGTGTCACACATCTGGTATCGCCGTACTCAGGAGAAGTTGGGCAATGTGTTTTGGGGTGTCATTTTACATATACCCATGCTGGGTGAGATAAATATCTTGGTCAAATGCCAACTTTGTATAAAAAAATGGGAAAAGTTGTCTTTTGCCGAGATATTTCTCTCACCCAGCATGAGTATATGTAAAAAGACACCCCAAAACACATTGCCCAACTTCTCCTGAATACGGAGATACCACATGTGTGACACTTTTTTGCAGCCTAGGTGGGCAAAGGGGCCCACATTCCAAAGAGCACCTTTAGGATTTCACAGGTCATTCACCTACTTACCACACATTAGGGCCCCTGGAAAATGCTAGGGCAGTCTAACTATCCCACAAGTGACCCCATTTTGGAAAGAAGACACCCCAAGGTATTCCGTGAGGGGCATGGCGAGTTCCTAGAATTTTATATTTTTTGTCACAAGTTAGCGGAAAATGATGATTTTTTTATTTTATTTTTTTTTCCCTTACAAAGTCTCATATTCCACTAACTTGTGGCAAAAAATAAAAACTTCCATGAACTCACTATGCCCATCACGAAATACCTGGGGGTGTCTTATTTCCGAAATGGGGTCACTTGTGGGGTAGTTATACTGCCCTGGCATTCTAGGGGCCCAAATGTGTGGTAAGAAGTTTGAAATCAAAATGTGTAAAAAATGACCGGTGAAATCCGAAAGGTGCTCTTTGGAATATGGGCCCTTTTGCCCACCTAGGCTGCAAAAAAGTGTCACACATGTGGTATCGCCGTACTCAGGAGAAGTTGGGGAATGTGTTTTGGGGTGTCATTTTACATATACCCATGCTGGGTGAGAGAAATATCTTTTTACACATTTTGATTTCAAACAACTTACCACACATTTGGGCCCCTAGAATGCCAGGGCAGTATAACTACCCCACAAGTGACCCCATTTTGGAAAGAAGACACCCCAAGGTATTCGCTGATGGGCATAGTGAGTTCATAGAAGTTTTTATCTTTTGTCACAAGTTAGTTGAATATGAGACTTTGTAAGAAAAAAATAAAAATAAAAAAAAAATCATCATTTTCCACTAACTTGTGACAAAAAATAAAAAGTTCTATGAACTCACTATGCCCATCAGCGAATACCTTAGGGTGTCTACTTTGCGAAATGGGGTCATTTGTGGGGTGTTTGTACTGTCTGGCCATTGTAGAACCTCAGGAAACATGACAGGTGCTCAGAAAGTCAGAGCTACTTCAAAAAGCGGAAATTCACATTTTTGTACCATAGCTTGTAAACGCTATAACTTTTACCCAAACCATTTTTTTTTTTACCCAAACATTTTTTTTTTATCAAAGACATGTAGAACAATAAATTTAGAGAAAAATTTATATATGGATGTCGTTTTTTTTGCAAAATTTTGCAACTGAAAGTGAAAAATGTCATTTTTTTGCAAAAAAATCGTTAAATTTCGATTAATAACAAAAAAAGTAAAAATGTCAACAGCAATGAAATACCACCAAATGAAAGCTCTATAAGGCTTATTGCACACGACAGTATATTTTCACGGTCCGCAAAACCGGGTCCCGTTTTTCCGTGTTCCGTGACCGTTTTTTCGTCCGTGGGTCTTCCTTGATTTTTGGAGGATCCTCGGACATGAAAAAAAAGTCGTTTTGGTGTCCGCCTGGCCGTGCGGAGCCAAACGGATCCGTCCTGAATTACAATGCAAGTCAATGGGGACGGATCCGTTTGACGTTGACACAATATGGTGCCATTTCAAACGGATCCGTCCCCATTGACTTTCAATGTAAAGTCTGGAGTCCCTTTTATACCATCGGATCGGAGTTTTCTCCAATCCGATGGTATATTTTAACTTGAAGCGTCCCCATCACCATGGGAACGCCTCTATGTTAGAATATACTGTCGGATATGAGTTAGATCGTGAAACCTCATTTCCGACAGTATATTCTAACACAGAGGCGTTCCCATGGTGATGGGGACGCTTCTAGTTAGAATATACTACAAACTGTGTACATGACTGCCCCCTGCTGCCTAGCAGTATCCGATCTCTTACAGGGGGCCGTGATCAGCACAATTAACCCCTCAGGTGCCGCACCTGAAGGGGTTAATTGTACTATCATATCCCCCTGTAAGAGATCAGGGCTGCCAGGCAGCAGGGGGCAGACCCCCCCCCCTCCCCAGTTTGAATATCATTGGTGGCCAGTGCGGCCCCCCCCCCTTCCTCCCTCTATTGTAATAATTTGTTGGTGGCACAGTGTGCGCCCCCCCCCCCTTCCTCCCTCTATTGTAATAAATCGTTGGTGGCACAGTGTGCGCCCCCCATCGGCCCCCCCTCCCTCTATAGCATTAACAACATTGGTGGCCAGTGTGCAGCCTCCCATCCCCCCCCCCCCCCCCCCCGATCATTGGTGGCAGCGGGTTACTAGCAATAGTACAATAGTAAAAGATTCATACTTACCTGGGAGCTGCGATTTTCGTGTCCGGCCGGGAGCTCCTCCTACTAGTAAGTGACAGTTCATTTAGCAATGCGCCGCACAGACCCTGTCACTTACCAGTAGGTGGAGCTCCCGGCCGGACACGAACATCGCAGCAGCAGCCAGCAGCAGGTAAGTATGAATCTTCTACTATTGTACTATTGCTAAGTAACCATGGCAACCAGGACTGTAGTAGCGTCCTGGTTGCCATGGTTACCGATCGGAGCCCCAGCGATTAAACTGGGACTCCGATCGGAACTCCGCTGCCACCAATGATGGGGGGGGGGGGGGGGAGATGGGAGGCCGCACACTGGCTAACAATGTTGTTAATGCTATAGAGGGAGGGGGGCCGATGGAGGGCGCACACTGTGCCACCAACGAATTATTACAATAGAGGGAGGGAGGGGGGGCGCACACTGTGCCACCAACGAATAATTACAATAGAGGGAGGGGGGGGGCCGCACTGGCCACCAACCTATTATTACAATAGAGGGGGGGGGGTCGCACTGGCCACCAATGATATTCAAACTGGGGGGGGGGGGGAGGGTCTGCCCCCTGCTGCCTGGCAGCCCTGATCTCTTACAGGGGGATATGATAGTACAATTAACCCATTCAGGTGCCGCACCTGAAGGGGTTAATTGTGCTGATCACGGCCCCCTGTAAGAGATCGGGTGCTGCCAGGCAGCAGGGGGCAGTCTTGTACACAGTTTGTAGTGTATTCTAACTAGAAGCGTCCCCATCACCATGGGAACGCTTCTGTGTTAGAATATACTGTCGGTTCTGAGTTTTCACGAAGTGAAAACTCAGCTATGAAAAAGCTTTTATGCAGACGGATCTTCGGATCCGTCTGTATAAAAAGTAACCTACGGCCACGGATCACGGACACGGATGCCAATCTTGTGTGCATCCGTGTTCTTTCACGGACCCATTGACTTGAATGGGTCCGTGAACCGTTGGCCGTGAAAAAAATAGGACAGGTCATATTTTTTTCACGGCCAGGAAACACGGATCTCGGATGCGGCTGCAAAACGGTGCATTTTCCGTTTTTTCCACGGACCCATTGAAAGTCATGGGGTCCGCGAAAAAAAATGGAAAACGGCACAACGGCCACGGGTGCACACAACGGTCGTGTGAAAGAGGCCTTAGTGAGAAGAAAAGGAGGTAAAATTCATTTGGGTGGTAAGTTGCATGACCGAGCAATAAACCGCTAAAGTTGTAGAGTGCCGATTTGTAAAAAAGGGCCTGGTCTTTAGGGGGGTATAAACCTGTGGTCCTTAAGTGGTTAAGTTCTGACTTTGTGACAGTCTTCATTAAACGGTGACTGCACGTGTCCATGGGAAGTGCATCAAAAAGTAGATTATCTCAAGCTAATACCTTTGCTATCTACGCCTAACAAATGGAACTACAAGCCGCTAATAATTCGAAATCGCCTGCGCTCCATACAGCGTACAGACCTTGAGTAAGAGGTTGGTGCTTGAAGTGACAACATGGATGGCGCCGTGTCAGATACGGTCCACAATAGAAGTCACCAGCTTTCAATGATATGTGCAAGAAGTAAAGCACTTTTTATTCAATCGTCACATGCGTCAAACAGCCAACGTTTCGGGGCCACACAGGGTCCCTAATTCTGGGCGACACAGTGACCGTCACTAGAGTTGAGCGAACTCAAACTGTAAAGTTCGGGTTCGTACCGAACTTAAGGGTTTTAGGCACCCGCACCCGAACCTGAACATTTACGTAAAAGTTTGGGTTCGGGTTCAGTGTTCGGCAAAGCAGCCAATCAACAAGCGTCATACTACTTGCCCAAAAGGCCATCACAGCCATGCCAATAGTAGGCATGGCTGTGATTGGCCAACTGCAGCATGTGACCCAGCCTCTATATAAGCTGGAGTCACGTAGCGCCGCCCGTCACTCTGCTCGGATTAGTGTAGGGAGAGGCTGCAGCTGCTGTGAGGGAGAGATCAGGGAGGAATCTTATCAAGAACTGCTTTATGTACTCAGCGATCTACAGAAAAAGTGTTTTGTGGGTACAGTGCACAATTTTTTTAAGCCTGCACTGAGCCAACTACGGCTGAAAACAAACTATTTTCTTCAGTTAGTCAATATCAATACATGATCGTCAGCCATTTTATGCAACTATAGTGCACCAGCACAGGATATCTGCAAGTCCAGAAATACAGCTTTGGCATACTGGGGTGAAAAAAACCCTCTGATATACTGCACATCTGGGATTAGACATGCATAAGTGTTTAGGCCAAAAATACCGCTGTCATACAGAGTTTAAAAAAAATAATAGAGTGCAATACCCTACATCAGGGTTTATATTGGCGGTTAATTATTTTTAACAGACTTAACCACTTTTTACTTTGCTTTGTGAACGCTAACTATGAGGCAAACATCTAATAAGGGACGCGGTCATGGTCGTGGTGGTGGTGTTAGTGGACCCTCTGGTGCTGGGAGAGGACGTGGCCGTTCTGCCACAGCCACACGTCCTAGTGAACCTACTACCTCAGGTCCCAGTAGCCGCCAGAATTTACAGCGATATTTGGTGGGGCCCAATGCCGTTCTAAGGATGGTAAGACCTGAGCAGGTATTAGTCAATTGGGTGGCCGACAGTGGATCCAGCACGTTCACATTATCTCCCACCCAGTCTTCTGCAGAAAGCGCACAGATGGCGCCTGAAACCCAAGCCCATCAGTCTGTCACATCACCCCCATGCATATCAGGGAAACTGTCTGAGCCTCAACTTATGCAGCAGTCTCTTATGCTGTTTGAAGACTCTGCTGGCAGGGTTTCCCAAGGGCATCCACCTAGCCCTTCCCCAGGGGTGGAAGACATAGAATGCACTGACGCACAACCACTTATGTTTCCTGATGATGAGGACATGGGAATACCACCTCAGCACGTCTCTGATGATGACAAAACACAGGTGCCAACTGCTGCATCTTTCTGCAGTGTGCAGACTGAACAGGAGGTCAGGGATCAAGACTGGGTGGAAGACGATGCAGGGGACGATGAGGTCCTAGACCCCACATGGAATGAAGGTCGTGCCACTGACTTTCACAGTTCGGAGGAAGAGGCAGTGGTGAGACCGAGCCAACAGCGTAGCAAAAGAGGGAGCAGTGGGCAAAAGCAGAACACCCGCCACCAAGAGACTCCGCCTGCTACTGACCGCCGCCATCTGGGACCGAGCACCCCAAAGGCAGCTTCAAGGAGTTCCCTGGCGTGGCAGTTCTTCAAACAATGTGCTGACGACAAGACCCGAGTGGTTTGCACGCTGTGCCATCAGAGCCTGAAGCGAGGCATTAACGTTCTGAACCTGAGCACAACCTGCATGACCAGGCACCTGCATGCAAAGCATGAACTGCAGTGGAGTAAACACCTTAAAAACAAGGAAGTCACTCAGGCTCCCCCTGCTACCTCTTCTGCTGCTGCCGCCTCGGCCTCTTCTGCTGCTGCCGCCTCGGCCTCTTCCTCCGCCTCTGGAGGAACGTTGGCACCTGCCGCCCAGCAAACATGGGATGTACCACCAACACCACCACCTGCGTCACCAAGCATCTCAACCATGTCACACGGCAGCGTTCAGCTCTCCATCTCACAAACATTTGAGAGAAAGCGTAAATTCCCACCTAGCCACCCTCGATCCCTGGCCCTGAATGCCAGCATTTCTAAACTACTGGCCTATGAAATGCTGTCATTCAGGCTGGTGGACACAGACAGCTTCAAACAGCTCATGTCACTTGCTGTCCCACAGTATGTTGTTCCCAGCCGCCACTACTTCTCCAAGAGAGCCGTGCCTTCCCTGCACAACCAAGTATCCGATAAAATCAAGTGTGCACTGCGCAACGCCATCTGTGGCAAGGTCCACCTAACCACAGATACGTGGACCAGTAAGCACGGCCAGGGACGCTATATCTCCCTAACTGCACACTGGGTAAATGTAGTGGCGGCTGGGCCCCAGGCGGAGAGCTGTTTGGCGCACGTCCTTCCGCCGCCAAGGATCGCAGGGCAACATTCTTTGCCTCCTGTCTCCTCCTCCTCCTACTCAGCTTCCTCCTCCTCTTCTTCCACCTGCTTATCCAGTCAGCCACACACCTTCACCACCAACTTCAGCACAGCCCGGGGTAAACGTCAGCAGGCCGTTCTGAAACTGATGTGTTTGGGGGACAGGCCCCACACCGCACAGGAGTTGTGGCGGGGTATAGAACAACAGACCGACGAGTGGTTGCTGCCGGTGAGCCTCAAGCCCGGCCTGGTTGTGTGCGATAATGGGCGAAATCTCGTTGCAGCTCTGGGACTAGCCGGTTTGACGCACATCCCTTGCCTGGCGCATGTGCTGAATTTGGTGGTGCAGAAGTTCATTCACAACTACCCCGACATGTCAGAGCTGCTGCATAAAGTGCGGGCCGTCTGTTCGCGCTTCCGGCGTTCACACCCTGCCGCTGCTCGCCTGTCTGCGCTACAGCGTAACTTCGGCCTTCCCGCTCACCGCCTCATATGCGACGTGCCCACCAGGTGGAACTCCACCTTGCACATGCTGGACAGACTGTGCAAGCAGCAGCAGGCCATAGTGGAGTTTCAGCTGCAGCACGCACCGGTGAGTCGCACTGCGGATCAGCCCCACTTCACCACCAATGACTGGGCCTCCATGCGAGACCTGTGTGCCCTGTTGCGCTGTTTCGAGTACTCCACCAACATGGCCAGTGGCGATGACGCCGTTATCAGCGTTACAATACCACTTCTATGTCTCCTTGAGAAAACACTTAGGGCGATGATGGAAGAGGAGGTGGCCCAGGAGGAGGAGGAGGAGGAAGAGGGGTCATTTTTAGCACTTTCAGGCCAGTCTCTTCGAAGTGACTCAGAGGGAGGTTTTTTGCAACAGCAGAGGCCAGGTACAAATGTGGCCAGACAGGGCCCACTACTGGAGGACGAGGAGGACGAGGATGAGGAGGAGGTGGAGGAGGATGAGGATGAAGCATGTTCACAGCGGGGTGGCACCCAACGCAGCTCGGGCACATCACTGGTGCGTGGCTGGGGGGAAACGCAGGACGATGACGATACGCCTCCCACAGAGGACAGCTTGTCCTTACCTCTGGGCAGCCTGGCACACATGAGCGACTACATGCTGCAGTGCCTGCGCAACGACAGCAGAGTTGCCCACATTTTAACGTGTGCGGACTACTGGGTTGCCACCCTGCTGGATCCCCGGTACAAAGACAATGTGCCCACCTTACTTCCTACACTGGAGCGTGATAGGAAGATGCGCGAGTACAAGCGCACGTTGGTAGACGCGCTACTGAGAGCATTCCCAAATGTCACAGGGGAACCAGTGGAAGCCCAAGGCGAAGGCAGAGGAGGAGCAAGAGGTCGCCAACGCAGCTGTGTCACGGCCAGCTCCTCTGAGGGCAGGGTTAGCATGGCAGAGATGTGGCAAAGCTTTGTCAGCTTTGGAGGTGCGGACCTGCCCTGCAGCCAGTGTATAGTGTGAACGTGTGTTTAGCACGGCAGGGAGCATTATCACAGGCCGCAGCCAATGTGGACAAGCTTACGTTTATTAAAATGAACCAGGCTTGGATCCCACAGGACTTGTCCGTACCTTGTGCAGAATAGACATTTATACCAACCTCAACCATCCATTCTTGTACTCAAGTGCGCTTATTCATTGTTTTATTTTGTTATATGTCCCAATATTTTGGGGGATGCCCCAATTGAAAAAAAAAAAAAAAAAAAAAAAACAGTGTTGGCTACCTATTCCTCCTTCACCGCCGCTTCCACCTACACCGCCACGTCAACCTACACTGCCACATCCACCCATCCACCACCTCCTCAACATCCTACTCCTAGATCCAGATTGTTATTTTAAATTTTTCTGTATTTTATGTTATTTCAAGTCCTTTCCCTATCCACATTTGTTAGCAGCACAGTTGCCATGCTCTTAACCACATTTTGATGCCTTTTGCAGCCCTCTAGCCCTTTCCAGGACTATTTTAGAGCCATTTTAGTGCCCAAAAGTTCTGGTTCCCATTGACTTCAATGGGGTTCGGGGTCAAGTTTGGGTCAAGTTCGGGTCCCGAACCCGAACTTTTTTTTCAAAGTCTTTTGGCTGTTGCGGGGGGGGGGGGGGGGGGGGGGGGGGCTGGTGACGTCATCATCTTAAATTATTATATATATTTTTTAAATTGCTATTATCTTACAAATAAAAGCAGCACACATGTTAATTTTTACAACACAAACCAGCTCAAGCGCAGCACTAACCAGCCCGGTTTCGTGTTTTTTGGCTGTGGTGGGGGGCTGGGTGATCTTTGGTGACCTTTTAATAAATGGTTAATAACTTGACAAGGAATGGAAATGTAAACGGCACAAACGTAGCACTAACCATCCAGCAAGTTTCATGTCTTTTTGCTGGTGATGTCATCATCTTGAAACAAACAATTGCTATTATCTTTAAAATAAAAGCAGCACAAATGTTAATTTTTGAGGCACAAAACAGCACAAACGTAGCACTAAAGAAACACACTGGAGTTTTTGTTTGTTCCGATTGAAGGGGGGCAGCTTCGCCCAGCTTACTGTTCTACAGCCTCCTAATACGCTTTGTGTACCAATTTCTCACCATCTTGCACATGCTGGACAGACTGTTTGATGTCAGTGCATGAGATTTCCATTCACAGGCAGTAACCTGGTCCATAGCCAGTCCTGTTCTCAGCTGAGAAGTGGATACAATTGTATCCAGTCTAGACAATGTTCAGTGAGCTAAACAGCCTGGACTGATACATTGTAGCAAACTAGCAGAAAGAAGCGTGCAGCTGATGTTTGTCTAGATTGGATACAGTTGTAACAATCTCCAAGCTGTAAGCAGGACTAGGTATAGACAGGCTTACTGCCTTACTTGTATCCAGGCTAGAGGCCGGATCTCATCTTGCATCCAATCTAGAGGCTGTATCTAAGCTTGTATCCAGGCTAGAGGCCGTATCTCATCTTGTACCCAGGCTAGAGGCCGTATCTCATCTTGTACCCAGGCTAGAGGCCGTATCTCATCTTGTATCCAGGCTAGAGGCCGTATCTCATCTTGTATCCAGGCTAGAGGCCGTATCTCATCCTGTATCCAGGCTATAGGCCGTATCTCATCTTGTATCCAGGCTATAGGCCGTATCTCCTCTTGTATCCAGGCTATAGGCCGTATCTCATCTTGTTTCCAGGCTATAGGCTGTATCTCATCCTGTGTTCTGGCTATAGGCTGTATCTCATCCTGTATCCAGGCTAGAGGCTGTATCTCATCCTGTATCCAGGCTAGAGGCCATATCTCATCCTGTATCCAGGCTAGAGGCCGTATCTCATCTTGTATCCAGGCTATAGGCCGTATCTCATCTTGTCTTTAGGATAGAGGCCGTATCTCATCTTGTATCCAGGCTAGAGGCTGTATTCCATCCTGTATCCAGGCTAGAGGCCGTATCTCATCCTGTATCCAGGCTAGAGGCCGTATCTCATCCTGTATCCAGGCTAGAGGCCGTATCTCATCCTGTATCCAGGCTATAGGCCGTATCTCATCTTGTCTTTAGGATAGAGGCCGTATCTCATCTTGTATCCAGGCTAGAGGCCGTATCTCATCCTGTATCCAGGCTAGAGGCCGTATCTCATCCTGTATCCAGGCTAGAGGCCGTATCTCATCTTGCATCCAATCTAGAGGCTGTATCTCATCATGTATCCAGTCTAGAGGCCGTATCTCATCCTGTATCCAGGCTATGTGTACAGATGTACTGTACATAGCTTGTTATGTGTGCATTCTTTTATATATATATATTCTTGTCTTTCATATATGTAGCGTGTATATACGGTAGTATTTCCTTCCATATCAGCCTCCACAGGAATATCTGCTCTCGTAGTCCCTTCCCCCAGGTGAGATAAGAGATTGTGATGCGGACGAGGTGGACGTGGGTCTATACAAGGGCAAAGTGTTGTGCAGGTCACACAGCAGCTACTATATATATATATACATCACAATGGATCCCTCCTCCGCTCCTGGCTGGCAGCTGTCGCAGTATATTATTAGCCATGCTGTATGCAGGCTGACCGTAGAACTCCCCAGACAACACAATTTGCTCGCCCCCTCACCTTCTACACATATCGCACATCCGCGGTGGAATAGTCCAGGAGCAAAACAGAAATCAGAAAAAAAATCCTCAAGTGACCTTGGAACTATTACCTGTGACCTAAAGTTGACATTGAAGTTGCAGCACAAGTTGTGGCAATGCCAGAATCGCACTACACCCCACAGTGGGCAGTATATTCTCATGTCCTAGCCTTACATTACAAAGATTCATTCCATTAGTCCTGGTGTCCTGGTGTGGCTTAGAGGTTAATAAATATGTATGGCCAAGGTGATCTGATTGGTTTTGGGGTAAATAATAATATCCATGGTTTCTTGGTTGGTCTCGAGATTATTGATGAAAGCCCTTGTGACTTCTTTGGTTTGTGGCATAGTGATGATATTCATGAAGGTTTGATTGGTAGAGGGATTAATGATAATATCCCTGGTGGTCTGTAGTGGCCTAGGGGTCAATTACAATATCCCTATAACATCCCTAGTGGTCTAGTGCAGCTTAAGACCATGATAATATTCATGGTTGCCTAGATGATTTATGGGTTAATGATAGTATTCCTGGTGGTCTGGTGTGGCCTAGAATTAATAATAATATTCATGGTTGTCTGTTGGCTTAGGGGGAAAATGAATATGTCTCTGGTGGTCTGGAGGTTAGTGATAATATTCCTGGTGGTTTAGTGTGAGTTAGGCGTGAATGATAATAGCCCTGGTGGTCTGGTTTAGGGGTTGATTATATTGTTCCTGGTGGCCTGGTGTGACCTAGGAGTTAATGACAATATTCATGGGTGTCTGTTGACTTATAGGGATAAATTAATATATCCCTGGTGGTCCAGGGTTAGTTAGAGGTTAGTGATAATAATCCTGGTGGTCCGGGGTTAGATAGAGGTTAGTGATAATATTCCTGGTGGTTTAGTGTGAGTAAGGCGTCAATGATAATAGCCCTGGTGGTCTGGTTTAGGGGTTGATTATATTTTTCCTGGTGGCCTGATGTGGCCTAGGAGTTAATGACAATATTCATGGGTGTCTGTTGACTTAGGGGATAAATTAATATATTCCTGGTGGTCCAGGGTTAGTTAGAGGTTAGTGATAATAATCCTGGTGGTCCGGGGTTAGATAGAGGTTAGTGATAATAATCCTGGTGGTCCGGGGTTAGATAGAGGTTAGTGATAATAATCCTGGTGGTTTAGTGTGAGTTAGGCGTCAATGATAATAGCCCTGGTGGTCTGGTTTAGGGGTTGATTATATTGTTCCTGGTGGCCTGGTGTGACCTAGGAGTTAATGACAATATTCATGGGTGTCTGTTGACTTAGGGGATAAATTAATATATCCCTGGTGGTCCAGGGTTAGTTAGTGGTTAGTGATAATAATCCTGGTGGTTTAGTGTGAGTTTGGCGCCAATGATAATAGCCCTGGTGGTCTGGTTGAGGGGTTGATTGTATTATTCCTGGTGGTCTGGCTCATTTCTTTTAGTGTTCCTGGCCGTCTCATGTCAGAGGTTGGTGATGATATCTCTGGTGGTCCTTATTTGCTTACGAAAGGGGCACCTACCCTACATGGCAGTGATTTGGGAGGTAGTGATTTGGCAGATCCCCTTTAATATATATATATTCCTGGTGGTCCAGTGTATCTCTATTCCTCACTATATTCAATGGATCTGATTTCTGTCACCAGAAGGCAACATTCGTGTTTAAATCTAATCATTAGAAGAAGAAAAAAGCATAAAAAACTATTACTTTTCACAAATGAGGATTTGTTACAGTTGTGTCCAGTCTGGACAACCCTCTGAGCGAAACAGTCTGCAGACTGAGACATTTCACCTGCACTGATACATTGTAACACAAAAGGGTGCTGCTGATGTGTTCAGATTGCCTAGACTGGATGTAAGTGTAACAGATGCTCAGCTGTGAGAAGTATTCCACCTGTACAGGTTTTCAGAGGTTAAATCTTCCAGTTTACAGACAGCAAGCAGAGATCTTTAAAATGGAGATGAATTGAAACACAAGGGACTGTGGAAAGTTCTAAAGTTTATCCTTAGTTTCTGTCAAGTGCCTCAGATCTGCGGATTCTATTCATTCAACTCCCCTCGATGCCAGGCGTTGCAGAAGTGGCATCCATGGCTCTGTTCAGCCTGAGGCTCCTGTTTCATGAATACAATGCCATAATGACAGTGAGGTCTGACACTAACTTTAACCAGCTGGAGAAAGTGCAATGAAATACAGGAGCCGCCACTATAGCATCACTAGGGCCCAATGTAGGGAAGAGGGGACCCAAGGGGCGCACATTCACAATGTGCCAGTGGTGGCGCTGTACAGCGGGGTATTACAGTCATTCGCCCGCCAGTGACAGTTACACACATGATCAGTGATACATTAGTATGGCAATGTGCCCGAGCTCCCTTAGGTCCTTGACACTATTAGTTCTAGGGGCCGGAAGGGGTTAATGCTTATTATTAGTGATGCATAAAACTGCAGCTCCAGGTGCCTCCCAACGTGTGTGAACTCCGGCCAATCCCTGCCCATACACATCCAGTCCTACTCAGCAGCCTTTATGCCCTCCACACAGTAAAGATGCCCCCTTAATGCCCTCCACACAGTAAAGATGCCCCCTTAGTGCCCTCCACACAGTAAAGATGCCCCTTTAGAGTCCTCCACACAGTAAAGATGCCCCCTTAGTGCCCTCCACACAGTAAAGATGCCCCCTTAGTGCCCTCCACACAGTAAAGATGCCCCCTTAGTGCCCTCCACACAGTAAAGATGCCCCCTTAGTGCCCTCCACACAGTAAAGATGCCCCCTTAGTGCCCTCCATACAGTAAAGATGCCCCTTAGTGCCCT
This sequence comes from Bufo bufo, assembly GCF_905171765.1. NCBI lineage: Eukaryota > Metazoa > Chordata > Amphibia > Anura > Bufonidae > Bufo > Bufo bufo. The sequence goes on along the minus strand of NC_053392.1, from coordinate 609,344,336 downwards.
CCACACAGTAAAGATGCCCCCTTAGTGCCCTCCACACAGTAAAGATGCCCCTTAATGCCCTCCACACAGTAAAGATGCCCCCGTAGTGCCCTCCACACAGTAAAGATGCCCCCTTAGTGCCCTCCACACAGTAAAGATGCCCCTTAATGCCCTCCACACAGTAAAGATGCCCCCTTAGTGCCCTCCACACAGTAAAGATGCCCCCTTAGTGCCCTCCACACAGTAAAGATGCCCCCTTAGTGCCCTCCACACAGTAAAGATGTCCCTTTAGTGCCCTCCACACAGTAAATATGCCCCCTTAATGCCCTCCACACAGTAAAGATGCCCCCTTAGTGCCCTCCACACAGTAAAGATGCCCCCTTAATGCCCTCCACACAGTAAAGATGCCCCCTTAGTGCCCTCCATACAGTAAAGATGCCCCCTTAATGCCCTCCACACAGTAAAGATGCCCCCTTAATGCCCTCCACACGGTAAAGATGCCTCCTTAGTGCCCTCCACACAGTAAAGATGCCCCCTTAATGCCCTCCACACAGTAAAGATGCCCCCTTAATGCCCTCCACACAGTAAAGATGCCCCCTTAGTGCCCTCCACACAGTAAAGATGCCCCCTTAGTGCCCTCCACACAGTAAATATGCCCCCTTAATGCCCTCCACACAGTAAAGATGCCCCCTTAGTGCCCTCCACACAGTAAAGATGCCTCCTTAGTGCCCTCCACACAGTAAAGATGCCTCCTTAGTGCCCTCCACACAGTAAAGATGCCCCCTTAATGCCCTCCACACAGTAAAGATGCCTCCTTAGTGCCCTCCACACAGTAAAGATGCCCCCTTAGTGCCCTCCACACAGTAAAGATGCCCCCTTAATGCCCTCCACACAGTAAAGATGCCCCCTTAGTGCCCTCCACACGGTAAAGATGCCTCCTTAGTGCCCTCCACACAGTAAAGATGCCCCCTTAATGCCCTCCACACAGTAAAGATGCCCCCTTAATGCCCTCCACACAGTAAAGATGCCCCCTTAGTGCCCTCCACACAGTAAAGATGCCTCCTTAGTGCCCTCCACACAGTAAAGATGCCCCCTTAGTGCCCTTCATACAGTAAAGATGCCCCCTTAGTGCCCTCCACACAGTAAAGATGCCCCCTTAGTGCCCTCCACACAGTAAAGATGCCCCCTTAGTGCCCTCCCCACAGTAAAGATGCCCCCTTAATGCCCTCCACACAGTAAAGATGCCCTCTTAGTGCCCTCCACACAGTAAAGATGCCCCCTTAATGCCCTCCACACAGTAAAGATGCCCCCTTAGTGCCCTTCACACAGTAAAGATGCCTCCTTAGTGCGCCCAACACAGTAAAGATGCCCCCTTATTGCCCTTCATACAGTAAAGATGCCCCCTTAGTGCCCTCCACACAGTAAAGATGCCCCCTTAGTGCCCTCCACACAGTAAAGATGCCCCCTTAGTGCCCTTCATACAGTAAAGATGCCCCCTTAATGCCCTCCACACAGTAAAGATGCCCCCTTAGTGCCCTCCACACAGTAAAGATGCCCCCTTATTGCCCTTCATACAGTAAAGATGCCTCCTTAGTGCCCTCCACACAGTAAAGATGCCCCCTTAGTGCCCTCCACACAGTAAAGATGCCCCCTTATTGCCCTTCATACAGTAAAGATGCCCCCTTAGTGCCCTCCACACAGTAAAGATGCCCCCCCTCCCCCAAGTGTCGTTCAGACAGAGAAATGGTGCCCTAGAATTGATATTCTCTGTTGTTCAGAGCAGGTTCCCACCTTTTTCCTCCCCACAATATGATAACCCCTAAGTGCCCTCACACAGTAAGATGCCCCCTAAGTGCCCTCACAGAATATGATGCCCTTTAAGTGCCCCCAAACATTAAGATGCCCTCTAAGAGCCCCCCTAGAATATGATAACCTGTAAGTGCCCCGACACAGTATGATGCCCCCTCCAGAGTGAATACCCCCCTAGCCCACCCTCCCCTGGTGAACAGAGCAGATCTGTTGTGCTGTTTGCTGCTCGGCACAGTTGGCGTGATGACATCACTGCTCCGCACCTACCTGAGCCAAACCAAACACAGGGGCTGTAGGAGGACGGTGGAGCCTGAGAATTTCCAGGAACTGAGCTTAGAAATCCAGCAGAACCAGCAGCTTTGGGTAATCCCTACTTAGTGTAAAGCAGCACACATTCATCACTGCTACATCTATGCATACAAATAAAGAGTCGGCCTCCTTATATGACTGCCCCCAGGGCCGCTGATAGGCCAGTACAGCTGGCCCAGTTGTACCGGGCCCGGCTGGCAGGGGGGCCCGGGCTGCCGACTCCCGAGCCATTTTAATTTTTTTGCTGTCAGTGGGCTGGCTCCAGTAACAGCAGGCAGTGTGGGGGCGGCGCTCACTCACTGACGTCACACGCCTGCTCCTCCCACTAGGCGGCGCAGGCGCGTGACGTCAGTGAGTGAGCGCTGCCGCCCGCACTTGTTACTGGAGGCTGGAGGGTGGAGGGAGGAGGCAGGAGCTGAATGTAAGGTAGTATTTTAGTAAAGAGATGAGCGCTGTGCCTGTGCTAAAATTAAAGTTACTGTCTGCAGCCTGCACGGCTGCACCGATTTATTAATGTATACTACTGTGAGTGGCGGGGGGGGGGATCTATATGGATGACGTCATGACGGCACTGTTATAGGGAGGGCGGGGGATCCGTGGATGGCACTGTTATGGGGGGGGGGTCTGTCATGTGGATGACACTTATGGGGGGGGCCGGGGGGTCTGTGGATGACACTTATGGGGGGGGATCTGTGGATGGCACCATTATGGAGGGGGATCTGTGGATGACACTGTTATGGGGGGATCTGTGGATGACACTGTTATGGGGGGGATCTGTGGATGACACTTATGGGGGGGATCCGTGGATGGCACTGTTATGGGGGGGATCTTTGGATGACACTGTTATGGGGGGATCTGTGGATGACTGTTATGGGGGGGATCTGTGGATGGCACTGTTATGGAGGGGATCTGTGAATGGCACTGTTATGGAGGGGTATCTGTGGATGACACATAGCATAAGATGCTATATACGGTATGTGTCATCCACAGATCCCCCTCTATAACAGTGCCATCCACAGATCCCCCCATAACAGTGCCATCCACAGATCCCCCCATAACAGTGCCATCCACAGATCCCCTCCATAACAGTGCCATCCACAGATCCCCTCCATAACAGTGCCATCCACAGATCCCCTCCATAACAGTGCCATCCACAGATCCCCTCCATAACAGTGCCATCCACAGATCCCCCCATAACAGTGCCATCCACAGATCCCCCCATAACAGTGCCATCCACAGATCCCCCCATAATAGTGCCATCCACAGATCCCCTCCATAACAGTGCCATCCACAGATCCCCTCCATAACAGTGCCATCCACAGATCCCCTCCATAACAGTGCCATTCACAGACGACCCCCCCAGCGCCATAAATATCACTTGTAGACAAATCTGCATGTTGTTTCAAGGCGGCGTCTGGGGAGGGGCCAAGGGCGGGGCCAGGGGTGTGGCTGAAGGAGGGATCAGGGGGTGGAGCTGAAGGGGGCCCCGTCATGTATGCTGTACGGGGCCCCATGATTTCTATCAGCGGCCCTGACTGCCCCCCCCCCCCCCATCTCAACCTAATAACCAGGAAATTGTCGTTCATATTTGTTGTCAATATAGTATTTCACTTATTTTTCAGTAAGTGGCAAAAAAAATTCTGCCTGGAAACCATCAGCGAGCGCAGGCTCCGTTTTTCTGATGACAGATCTCATTGGTTTTTGTTTTTATTGATACCTTGTATCATGACCGACGAAGGACATTCCATTCTTCCTTTATTTCAAATGGCTAAAAAAAAACATAAAAACCTAACACTTCTCCCTTCTTGAGGGTTTGTTCCAGTTGTATCCAGTCGAGACAATCCTCCGTGAACTAAGCAGTCTAGTCTGCAGGCTGATACATTTTACCTGCACTGACACACTGTAACAGAACCTAAGTTGTGAAAAGTGTTCGGCTCGGCTCCTACAGATTTCCAGTTTACGGACAGCAAGCAGAGATCTATAAAATGGAGATGAATTGAAACACAAGGGACTGTGGAAAGTTCTAAAGTTTAGTTAGTGTTTCTTAGTTTGTTTATAGCTTGGGAGTCTCAGATGTCGGATGTGGCGTCATCGTAGATCGGTCACATGGCCTGGTTGGAGCTCCGCCCCATTGAAGTGAATGAGGCTGAGCTGCAATACCAGGCACTGCCACTATGCAATGTGTGGCGCTATGGTCGCTCTCACCAGATCTTCGGCGGACGCAGCGGCTCCGTGAAACAGCTGATCGGCAGGGGTAGCGGGACCTGGGCCCTCTGATGTGATCATGATGACCTATCTTCCGAATTTTTTCTGGTTTCAATTCGGATGAATCTTGTAAAAATGGAGCCCAGCTCACAGGCAACCAACAGCAGACAGGAGGTAATTGCAGTCAGCTGCGGCCAAGCAATAACCGCGGGAAAAGAAAAAAAATCCGTAAAATTTTTTTACGAAACGAGATAGGAGTTTTTCTTTAAAAGATCTGTGTTTTGGAGGACTTAGAGGGGGTTAGGCTGAGGCTGCGCGACACATAGGGCACAACTACACTGCAACATGTGTCGCACTAATGTTGCGCGACAATTTTTATAATGATAGTCTATGGTGTTGCACCACAGCATGCGACTGCGACGCCACAGTCGCTGAAAAATCCATCCTGGATGGATTTTATGCTACTGTCGTGTCGCAGACGCAGTATGTCGCAGTGCGACACCATAGACTATCAATATAAAAATTGTCGCGCAACATTAGTGCAACAAAATGTCACGCGACACATGCCGTCGTGCAGCCCTAGCCTTATATACCAATTTCCAGGGCAATTGGAGCGACTTTTGCTTCGGAACGAATAGATTCGGACCCGACCCGAATTTTTTGAAAAATTAGGCGAATGTGAAACAAATCTAACCTTGGAAGATTCGCTCCTCTCCAATGAGAATATGGCCTCATGTACACGAACGTATTTTGTTTCCGTTCCGTTTTTTTTTTTGCGGATAGGATGCGGACCCATTCAATTCAATGTGTCCGCAAAAAACACCGTGTGCTGTCCGCATCAGTATGTCCGTTCCATTGCCCCGCAAAAAAAATAGTGCATGTCCTATTTTTTTCTAGTTTGCGGACAAGGATAGGCATTATTACAATGGATCCGCAAAAAAAACGGATGCCATACGGAACGCCATCCGTTTTTTTTTTGCGGATCCGCAATTTGCGGACTTCAAAACACATAAGGTCGTGTGCATGTAGCTTATATCTGAAAAATATCTGGAAAAAAGATGCAAAAAAACACACAAAAATCCTTATATAACGGGTTTAATCCCACATCATTTTCGCAATTTTCCTGAAAAAAATTTGCAACAAGACCATCGAATGTGAATACACCCTGATTAATCATATCATAGATTGTAAGCTCTTGGGAGCAGGGCCCTCATTCCTCTTGACTTGACTGTTTGTACTGTTGCGCTGTGGAATATGTTATATAAATATTATTATTATTATTATTAATGGAATAAAATACATTGTATCAGATGAGTGGAGGAGAACATATGGCCGGCTGTATGGCTGTCTCCCCTTGATGTGCCCCCTGTGCCCTCCATGAGGGGCAGCCAGTGTGTACGTGGTGCGAGGACCGTCCTCGGAGGGCGATGAGGCTGATTAGCAGTCATTTGTGATACAAGCAACAATGGCCGTAAAGACGCTTTACATACTTTACATTCCAAGTCAGCTGACGGCCTCAGGTTTCAGCTACTTACAACTTGTGACTAATTAAACATCATGGCTAAATGTAACTCAGTGCATGGACCTCCTCTACACCCCCCACCATAGTGTCAATGGCTCCAGCTCCAGTCCATACCAGATTATAAGGATTTCAATGAACCAGAGCATGTGACCCTCATTATGCATTCCATACATTTGCACACTCCAGCTATATAAGGACCCTCCTACCTGACAGCCCACAGAAGAAACCTACTGCCAAACCACACCATGGGACTTTCAGACAGCGAGAAGGCCGCCATCACTTCCCTATGGGAGAAGATCGCACCCGAGGCCAATAAACTGGGGGCCGAGTCATTGAGCAGGTAACTACTTGGAAATTCAAAGGGCCACCAGTAGACCACCCCTTACTGGTCTACATGACTGCATCAATGTCTAAAGGTGGATTTGAGCGGCTGATTGGGAGTTTTTCTCTTGTTCATTGGGCGATCAGTGGCACATTTAGATGGCCAGATTATTGGGAACCACCGTTTGCAGGAATGGTCATTCCTGATAATCTGGACGATTATTGGTGCATCTAAATGCACCTTCAGGCAGTACCTAGACAATAGATTGCCCAGGGGGGTCTTCTTACTTCTTGAGGGGTCTTTGAGGGAGGAGGTGGAAAACATGGAGAAAGGATAGATTGGTGTCCACTGGGAAGGGTTGCATTGTTGCAGGACTTTAGATGAAGACGCAGATTTTTTTATAAGATATGTTCTGAAAGCACTGACTTATTATTATCTGACAGTTCAACAATTAGTCAGTCTAAGCCTGGTACTGAGATAATAAGTCATGGCTCTGAGGTAGTAGGGCCAGATCTGAAATCAAACAGTATAACTCAAAGATTAAAGTAACAGTTCTGACAAAATATAAAAAGATACAGATATACCTCTGAGATAAAAAGGTAGAGTCTGATATTATATAGCAGACTAGCTCTGAGGTAATAAGGTAAGGTCTCATAATACAACTGGCTAGCTCTGAGGTAACATATAAGGTCTGATATAATACACTAGATAGACTCTGAGGTAATTAGGTAGGGTCTAATACACTGCTCAAAAAAATAAAGGGAACACTTAAACAACACAATGTAACTCCAAGTCAATCACACTTCTGTGAAATCAAACTGTCCACTTAGGAAGCAACACTGAGTGACAATCAATTTCACATGCAAATGGGATAGACAACAGGTGGAAATTATAGGCAATTAGCAAGACACCCCCAATAAAGGAGTGGTTCTGCAGGTGGTGACCACAGACCACTTCTCAGTTCCTATGCTTCCTGGCTGATGTTTTGGTCACTTTTGAATGCTGGCGGTGCTTTCACTCTAGTGGTAGCATGAGACGGAGTCTACAACCCACACAAGTGGCTCAGGTAGTGCAGCTTATCCAGGATGGCACATCAATGCGAGCTGAGGCAAGAAGGTTTGCTGTGTCTGTCAGCGTAGTGTCCAGAGCATGGAGGCGCTACCAGGAGACAGGCCAGTACATCAGGAGATGTGGAGGAGGCCGTAGGAGGGCAACAACCCAGCAGCAGGACCGCTACCTCCACCTTTGTGCAAGGAGGAACAGGAGAAGCACTGCCAGAGCCCTGCAAAATGACCTCCAGCAGGCCACAAATGTGCATGTGTCTGCTCAAACGGTCAGAAACAGACTCCATGAGGGCCCGACGTCCACAGGTGGGGGTTGTGCTTACAGCCCAACACCGTGCAGGACGTTTGGCATTTTCCAGAGAACACCAAGATTGGCAAATTCGCCACTGGCGCCCTGTGCTCTTCACAGATGAAAGCAGGTTCACGCTGAGCACATGTGACAGATGTGACAGAGTCTGGAGACGCCGTGGAGAACGTTCTGCTGCCTGCAACATCCTCCAGCATGACCGGTTTGGCATTGGGTCAGTAATGGTGTGGGATGGCATTTCTTTGGAGGGACGCACAGCCCTCCATGTGCTCGCCAGAGGTAGCCTGACTGCCATTAGGTACCGAGATGAGATCCTCAGACCCCTTGTGAGACCATATGCTGGTGCGGTTGGCCCTGGGTTCCTCCTAATGCAAGACAATGCTAGACCTCATGTGGCTGATGTGTGTCAGCAGTTCCTGCAAGACGACGGCATTGATGCTATGGACTGGCCCGCCCGTTCCCCAGACCTGAATCCAATTGAGCACATCTGGGACATCATGTCTCGCTCTATCCACCAACGTCACGGTGCACCACAGACTGTCCAGGAGTTGGCAGATGCTTTAGTCCAGGTCTGGGAGGAGATCCCTCAGGAGACCGTCCGCCACCTCATCAGGAGCATGCACAGGCGTTGTAGGGAGGTCATACAGGCACGTGGAGGCCACACACACTACTGAGCCTCATTTTGACTTGTTTTAAGGACATTACATCAAAGTTGGATCAGCCTGTAGTGTGTTTTTCCACTTTAATTTTGAGTGTGACTCCAAATCCAGACCTCCATGGGTTGAAAAATTTGATTTCCATTTTTAAATTTTTGTGTGATTTTGTTGTCAGCACATTCAACTATGTAAAGAACAAAGTATTTCAGAAGAATATTTAATTAATTCAGATCTAGGATGTGTTATTTTTGTGTTCCCTTTATTTTTTTGAGCAGTGTATAATACAGCAGGTTAACTCTGAGGTAACAAGAAAGAGTCTGATTTAATATGACAGCCTAGCTCTGAGGTAATAAGGTAGGGTCTGATATAATACACCAGGCTAGCTCTGCGGTAAGAAGGGAAGGTGTGATATTATATACTAGGTTGACTCTGAGGTAATAAAGGTAGGGTCTGAGATAATACAACAGGCGGAGATAATAAAGCAGTGTTCATTTCATTTTTACCTTTCTATGTATTTGTTGGTCACCTGCACAACCAATTCAGTTCTTAACATGTCCACCACATGGGTCATTTCTAGGCTTTTCCAGAACCACCCTGAGACAAAGTCGTTCTTCAGCCACCTTGACGTGACTCCTGGTTCTCAAGACCTCTTGACCCACGGTGGAAAAATTTTCAATGCTATTGGAGAAGCCTCCAAAAATCTAGACAGCCTATCCAAGTACCAGGACCTCCACACCAACAAGCTCAAGGTCAACCTGGATCACATGAAGGTGAGGAATGTCATTTCTAACATTAGTGATAGTATTTATGTACTAATCAAATGTAGACAGGACAGTAGTAAATGACTTAAAGTAACACCCAAAATACACAATGTCCATGTTGGTTAATATGCTCACAATCTCCAGTGAGGAGGGGCTGGAGGAATCAGCTTGGTAAATAATCCTTATTAAAAAGATACAATTTTGTTTATATAGTTCTTATTCAGAGCTAAGTGTCTCCGTGGAGACAGACTACAAATAAACCCTGTGTAGTCTGAAGAGTTTCTCTTTCATCTCCCTCCTCTTCCAATGTCTGAACTAGGAAGAAGATGAGGCTGAGAGTGGAATAACATGAAAGCCATAGAAATTGTTGAATATGCTCCCAAAATGTGGCAAAATCTAATCTTGACCATGAGGGTGCTATATACATTTGAATGAGCTCAGTGTTTTAAAGTGGACAATCAGTGGGTGATTGTGATCTCAGACCACCACGATGACTTCTTCAACAGAACAGGGGGGTTGTCTCATCTTGGAAATTGGTGACCTATTGCTAAGATAGGCCAACTCTGGGACCTACACCTATCTCCAGAACAGTACCGCCAGTGAGCGGAGAGCAGCGGCACATGCACAGCCACCCTCCATTCATTTCTATGGTACTTCTGAGAACAGCCCAGCACTGGCTGGGCAATTTCCATCAGTCCCTTAGAAGTAAATGGCGCTTGTGCTGTGAGCTCTCAACTAATTTATAAAAAAGCTGAGAGCACTCGTTTTCCTTTTTTCAGAACTTCCATAGAAATGAATGTAGAGTATACTGCATGTGCGCTCTCCGCTCACACTCGGGGGCCTCCTTGTAGTCTGAGATTTTACAGCTGCAATGCTATTACTGCTACCTACCCCATCTATATGCAGCATGTCACAGTGCGACACCATAGACTACCATTTTAAAATATGTTGCGCGACACGTTGCAGTGTAGTTGTCCCCTATGTTGCGCGACACAGTGTAGCCATAACCTCCGCCCATTATGTTATGCATTTCCATATTCTCCACCCACTAAAAGAAAAAAAACTGAACATAATTTTATCATATACAAAGGTTTTGTCCAGGGCTAGAAAAAGATGGACGTTTTCTTCCAAAAACAGCGCCACCCCTGTCCACAGGGGGAGTGTGGTATTACAACTCAGCCACATTCACTGCAGTGGAGCCGAGCTGCAATACCAGACACAACCCACTGAGAGGTACGGTGGAATAAAGCAGCCATTTTTATCATCTTGGACAACCCCTTTAATAACCTTCCCCTATGCCATCAGTAACCCTCTCGTCTGCTTCCTTCCAGCTCATCAATGTTTGCATCCAGGATGTGCTGTCTGCTCACTTCTCCGGAGATTTTGTCCAAGCCGCCTGGGAAAAATTTCTTAAGGAGGTTTCCGGCATCCTGACTTCTAGCTAATCCCTGAAGACTAGGTCAAGATACTGATCCGAGCCATTACATATCCTGTACAAGCTTTAGCGTCACCCACCTGACCCCATCCGCCTAGTAGACTGCCATGAACTTACCAGACTCCTCCCTATTAGAGACTCCTGGAATTAGTAATTATCTAACAATTTTGTTTGAAAATAAAAAGTTGCAAATTCCAAAGATTTCTTTTCAGGACGGTGGTCGATCCCAGTATGTCCTGGATCTTTTTATTGCCATCCTCCTTGTCCGGGCTGGTGGTGGTGGGTTCTTTAACTCTTTAAGCCCTTGGAAGTTTTTCAATTTTTCACTCCCTGCATTTCCAGGGCCATAACTTTTTTATTTTTCCATTTATACAGCTGTATGAGGACTTGCTTTTTGCAGGACAAGTTGCACTTTCTAATTCCACCATTTGATATTGCATACAGATGTAGCGGGGAACTTAAAAAACAAATTCCTTTTCAATCTTTTCATTTTTTTTGTGGGAAGTGACAAAAAAAAAGTTGAATCTGCCATTTATTTTTCCATTTTGTCACATGGGATAAGTATTTTTGTATTTTATTGGTACAGGTGTTTCACATAGGGAAATACCCCTGATGTTTTTTTTTTTTTTAATTGTTTACATCTTTTGTATTTACATTTTGGGGAAAGGGGAGGAGCAATTAGAATATATATAATTCCAAATGGGAACTAGAACAAGCAATCAGATTGCTTTTCATACATTCCAACACATTTGCATTGGAGTATATGAGAAATACACTATGGGGAGGTCATTTACAATTAGATATACGCCAAAAAGTGTTGTACATCTGTGACTTCCCAGCTCACGCCAGGTCTAAAGAAAGGAGGTAATGGTGTCTAAGCCTGTTTTAAGCTCCCTTGCTGGCACAGATTTAGACAGGTGATTGATACACCGAATTTATCTAGAGGCCAGCACCTCTACTTTAATTTGGTGCATCCACCGCCAGCTAAAGGGGGTGTTAAGACTGGCATCTAAAACTCTGGTCTTGCCCTGCTACAGAAAGGAGCTCCATAGGATCTAATGTGCAGCTCTTCCGCGTTTTTGCTGGTTCGGATGTCGTGGTAATGTTTGACCACGGAATCTCTGAGTTAAAGGTCTGCGATAGGCACTCATGCCAGTCACAGACAGTCCCAGGTGCCTGCTCAGTCTGCACCATCGTTAAAGTCCCAGCCAACGGTGCACCACCAATGAGGCAAGGTGAGGAGATCGCCTCAGGCAGCACTAGGAAGGGGCAAGAGGGGGGGGGGGGCAGCCAAAAGTCCATGGGCTGAAGGGAAGGGGTTAGGTTAAGAAATTGGCATGGGGAGGGGTGTTTATTCAGTTTTTCGCCTCAGGCAGCAGAAAGGCTAGCTGTACCCCTGGTCCCAGCCAGCACCATACATGTGTTGCTCTGGTTGGGATGGGAGTTAAGGGAACCTGTCACGCTGAACATTGGGTTTGAGCTGCAGGCAGCAGGTTATAGAGCAGGAGGAGCTGAGCAGTTTCATGTATAGCTTCATCGGAAAAGATTCCTTACAACTTGTATTTTATTCATTTATATTCCTGCTCATTCTGGGCTCTGAGGTCCAGGAGGCGGAGCTATCAGTGACTGACAGCCTGCCCTCTATGACTGTGTATACAGAGACAGCTGTCAGTCACTGATAGCTCCGCCTCCTAGAGCCCAGAATGAGCAGGAATATAAATGAATGAGATGCAAGTTGTAAGGAGTCTTTTCCGATGAAGCTATAGATCAAACTGCTCAGCTCCTCCTGCTCTATAACATGCTGCCTGCAGCTCAGAGACAATGTTCAGCCTGACAGGTTCCCTTTAAGACAAACACTAAGTCTATGGGGCCATGTGGAACTTCCTGCATCACACAGACCGCGCATGCCCCATCAGATGATGTATATGTGGAGCTGCAACCTCAACATGTAAAGAGTCTACAGCTCCCTAGTATTTCACTCACCGACGTAGCACTGACAGATTCTGCAAATACTGGTTCCATTGAGGCTCACATACTGATAGGGAACAGTGTCTTTGGAGTGTGGGAGAAAACCCACACAAACACAGGGAGCACATACAAACTCCAAGCAGAGGTTGTCCCTTGTCAGATTTGACCCCAGCACGACATCCATGCTAGCCACTGAGCTGCCCCTAGCACAGAATTAGAGGGGGCTCCACACACATAGGCCTGATGCTAGGTATTAAAGCCCAACAAGTCAGTAGACTCTTGCCAAATTCTCTCTGCTTCAGCTGATATAAGGGGCAGTCACATTTCTTCATCAAGCCATATAACAAGACCCATTGTCCCCAAATAATGTCCATAGATCTGTGGTCCATGCACACAGGCTTCATTTCTGTCTGCTGCCACTAGGGGGAGCTCAGGAGTTACTGCAATCCGATGCATTACGGAGTCCAGTATACAAGGTTATGCAGCTGGTTCCCTTTAGGTGCATACACCATAGATTGTCTGCTGTGGAATAGAGGGTAGAAAATCCTAAGTTTTACAGCAAGATAAAAGGAGATCATTAAAACTTTGCAGAAAAAAAAAAAAAAACCTGAGAAACTTAGAAAAGATGTGGATTTTAACCAATGACAAGCCATAGGGTGAAGGTTACATGTAAACCATGCTGGATGTGAGGTGTATACCGAGCCTATAACTATTGTAAGGTTGAAAAGGGAAGACCCACAACGTCACATAATCCGCGTGTAATGGCACAAGCATTCCAGTACACCGACAGTTGTATTAGTGCACTTAATATTTAGGCATTGAATTTACATCAAAATCCCAACACATTTCCTATGCAGATATTGATGTGGCTTTTACACCTTCCATGGGATTTTCCACACGCGATCTGGACCAAGAATGAACACGTTGCTCTGTATGAGCCAAATCATACTTCCCATTGAAAGCAATGGAAAGTGGACTGAGTGAAGGCAGAGATCGGGACAGAAAATCCACTGATCATTGCTGAACACGCACTATTGGGTCAAGCCTCAATTTATGCTGCTGGTGCCAAACGCTCCAAGTTTTGCTGTAATCACATCTGAGTACACCCTTAAAGGGGTTGTTGAAAAGGTTACCCTTATACACTGACTGCCCAGCTCCACCCATTGCGCGGTGGACGGAGCCAAGTACTGCAGCGCTGCTCCCACTGAAGTGAATAATAACCACCTCCAGACGGTGTGTGGTTCCAGTGCCACAATAAAAGACAGGTCAGACACCCAATCTGACAATGCCACCTAAAATCCTGGGAAAAATCCTGGGAAACCCCTTTAAATGAAGCCTGGAACTAGCTTCCCACCTTCAAACTCTAGAACCCATTTACACAAAGTACTACGACATCCATGGGTTACATTGCCAGGTCTCACTTCTAAGGGACAGCCTATAAATCAGTGTGCACAGTGCTGCCCAGGCATGGTACCCAGCTTCTACCATCCTTGGAGCCCACACGAGAGAAGCCAGGATTATGAATGTATAGTAAAGATTTATTAGTCATTTCAAGATATTATACAGATATACAGGCTGGACTTGGTCTTCTCTGGTCAGCTGGAGATCAGGCCAACGGCAACCTCATTGAGGAACTTGTCACAGGCCGACTTGTCCACATCCGGGAAATGCTTGACGAGGACCTCCAGGAGACAACCACACAGCAGCTGGGGAGAGTTCAGACAGTTAGTGAGCAGTTAAAGGGCATCTGTCAGCAGTTTTGTCCCTATGACACTGGCTGACCTGTTACATGTGCACTTGGCAGCTGAAGGCATCTGTGTTGGTCCCAGGTTCCTATGTGTCCGCATTGCTGAGAAAAATGATGTTTTTATATATGCAAATAAGCCTCTAGGAGCAACGGGGGCGTTGCCGTTACACCTAGAGGCTCTGCTCTCTCTGCAACTACCACTCCCTTTATACTTTCACAGGGCCAGGTGTGATATTTTCAGAGACCGGAGTCTAGGTGTAATGGCAACGTCCCCGTTTATTCTAGAGCAGGCATCGGCACTACAGTTGCTGTGAAACTACACCTCCCAGCATGCACACCTAGGTTGCCGATTCCTGTCCTAGAGGTTTGTATATAAAAATATTTTCTCAGCAGCGCAGAAAGATCTGAACATGAGACCAACACAGATGCCAAGTGCACATGTCACTGGTCAGCCGGTGTCAAAGGGCATCTGTCAGCAACTCTAAGTAGAATGCATGCTGCAGGTACAGCCCAGCAAGCCCAAGAGCAGACACCTAGTTCTAGATGTCCTCTTCCAGGCTTCCACTGGACCACACTGATCTAAGCCTGTAGAGACATCTAGAACTCAGCCTGTTCACTTCATTTGTGTTGCAATACTAGACAGTCTATGGATGAGTTTTAAGAGTCTATGTTTGCCCAAGATGAGAAACACTAAGGCTGGTTTCACACGGGCGTTGCGGGAACATGCGCGATTTTTCCGTGCGAGTGCAAAACATTGTAATGCCTTTTGCACACGCGTGAGAAAAATCGGCATGTTTGGTACCCAAAGCCAAACTTCTTCACAGAAGTTTGGGTTAGGTGTTCTGTAGATTGTATTATTTTCCCTTATAAACATGGTTATAAAGGAAAAATAGCATTCTGAATATAGAATGCATAGTACAATAGCACTGGAGGGGTTAAAAATATATAAAATTTAACTCCCCTTAATCCACTTGATCGCGCAGCCGGCATCTCTGTCTTCTTTGCTGTGCACAGGAATAGGACCTTTGATGACATCACTGTTCATCACCATGGTGAGGGACCACGTGATTGGATCATGTGACGTGACGTCACCACAGGTCCTTAGCCAGCAGCTCAACATTACAGAAGACAGATCCGCAACTACGCGATCAAGTGGACTCGGAGAGTTAATTTTATTTTTTAACCCCTCCATCACCATTTTACTTTGCATTCAGAATGCTATTTTCCCTTATAACCCATGTTTCCTTCCATGGTAGACCCTCACCTTGATGGTGTCCACACTGAGCTTCAGCTTGTTGGTGTGCATCTCCCGCAGTGTGGCCAAGTTCTCCTGCAGTTTTCCATAGTGGTTGAGGGCATCATTAATGGCGTGGATGATCTTCCCTCCATGTGTCTTCAGATCCTGACTGCCGGGGGTCACGTCCATGTGAGTGAAGTGGGACTTGGTGTCTGGATGGTGCTGGAAGAGACTGAGGAACATCCAGTGTTATAGGAGAACAGCGTCCTTATACCATGTACCAAGGAAATACAAGATAGCCAGACTGAAGGGCCACATTTAGGCTCCATTCAGACGTCTGCACTTTGGGTCCGGATCCATGCCGCAATTATGCAGACCCATTTATTTCCAATGGGGACGGAAAAGATGCCGATAGTGTGCTTTCCACATCTCCGGTCCACGGCCCAGCAAAATAAATTGAACAGCCATAAGGGGCTTATTTTTGGGGGATAATTAGTATTTATGGCACTATTTAACTTAATATATTGGAAAGTGATCAATTTCACCACAAATTTTATGGAAAAAAAATAAATTAAACATCTCCACCAAGGTTTTGTTACAACGGTGTCCACTGTGCACAAAAAATTGTGACTTTGCTGCAGGACAACTCGATTACAGCAACAACAAGTTTCTGCCGTTTCTCAAAGGTTCGTTTTTTTAACCTAGTAAAACACAAAGTTTTCTTTGCATAACCATTATGGATTTCTGTCTGCAGAGCTGAGGGCATGTTTTTGCAGGGTGAACTGTAGTTTTTATTTGGGGAGTTATTCTTTATTTGCTTTTGTTTTTTTTGGGGGGGGAGCACAAGGTGAGCAGAAAACTGAACCGCTGATTTTTAGTTTTGCTATATTTTAATAACTTGGGCATTCTGGGACACAGTAATAACTTTTTATAGTATATATTTTTACTTAAAGGGGTTTTTCCATGAAAAATATTCTACAGTTTTCAAACCAGCACTTTTATCTGAACACTTTTGTAACTGTATGTAATTAAAAATCTAGCATAGCCAATGAGTTATTCAATTATAAGTATCTGTATAGCGCCACCTGCTGTTTGTGTTCTCATTTCTTTGTCCTGCTCACCGCGATGGCCGCACATGCTCAGTATTATCCTTCAACTGCCTACAGAGCTGTGATAGGTGGCGCATGGACACACCCCCTCAGCTGCAGCAGTAAGACACGCCCCTTGAAAACAAGCAGAGCAATGAATGGGGAGATCTCTGGACCCACGTGAGGTACAGGGCTGGTTCTAGGTTTGTTAGAAAGAGTCTCATGTACTATATGATGTCTTTTTTTTCTACATTAGTCATGGGATAACCCCTTTAAGAGTTGGGAAGGAGTGACCATCTGGATTTAAAGTATTTATGTTCTTATTTATTAACTTCTACTTCACAGTAACCGCGTTCTCTTAGGGGACTGGAACATGCGATCTTATCAGGATTGAGAGACTTCTTACCGAGCTGTGCCTCATGTACAGCTTTACAGGCAGATAACTGACAGGCCTGGAAACCTTCAGAAGCCCACAGGCTTTCAAAGCAACCAGATGGGCCCTGTGATTTTGCTGCAGGGACTCCGATCAGAAGACAGAGGGAGCCCCTCACCCAGCTTCAGATGCCACAGTCACTATTGACAACGGTATCTAAGGGGGATAATGTCACTAGGTCCAGCGTCATGGCAGATCCTGACTGTATTATGCAGATGGCACCTGCCAGGTAGGATGTGAACTCATCGCAGCAGTCTGCGTCATACAACCCCTCCATGCCAATGGTTAGTGCGGAAGCAGCACCACGCCGCTGTATGGTTTGTAGTTAAGTTCCATTTAAGTGTAAGAGGATGAACTGCAACATCACACAGCCTGTAAACGGGCGTGGCACTGTTTCTTTAAGGCCTCATACACACAACCATTGCGTGTTTTGTGGTCCGCAAAACACAGATGGAATCAGTGTGTGCCGCCATTTGCGTTACGGCACGGACAGCCATTGATATAACTGCCTATTCTTCTCCGCAAAACCGACAAGAATAGGACAGGTATAATTATATAGGATACAAGTTATAGACAAAATTTCAAAAAACACACACTTTAGTGCCCCCTTAACAAGAAATAGGTTGCTAAACCCATGACAACTTCGGAAGTCACATAATTCATCTCCCCTAAATTCCCTATGGACATGCAGTATTATTTCTAGCAGCCCATTCCCCTCCCCCACTGAGAAACATGCATGCTCAGCCCATTCCTGGATTACAGTTTATTTAATTTTGAAGGAACATCTTAAACAAATCTGATACATTGTTGCATGTAGTGCAGGGGGCGGAGCACCAGGTGTAACAATGTATCAGCTCCTCCTTCCCAGCCCCTTGTAGCAGTGACTATCTGGCTCTGCCGCTCACCTCTCCATGGCTTCACCTCCAATCTTCTCAGCGTCAGCGTCAATCTTCACAAACAAGGGCTCCAAAGCCGCCTTCTCAGCCTCTGATAGCGCCATCCTGGGATGTGAAGCTCCAGCACAAGGGCCAATCTGCACTGAGGGGCCCCAGACTCCATCATCACCTTTATATAAGGAGGAATGGCTGCTGATCCAGCACACCTGGGGCCCTACAGGAGAGCCTGACAACCCGGCCTGGCTGACAACTCCTGGGACTGGAGTGCAGACACAATCAGCCGGCGGCTCTTGTAGACTCCTTTCATCTGAGAAGACGCTCGTGTGTATTAGCTCAGGTCTCCATGCTGATCAAATGTGCGCAATGATTACACGTGACCGAAAAACACACTGCGATGTCACCTGTACAGTATTCGTATCGCCCTCTGAGACCGCAGCGGGATATTTCGCCGCTCATGTTATTAACCTATTCATTATATGACATCACTACTGTCGTCTAGGAGGTGTCAGGTCACACACATGGTTGTCAGATTGGCTGACAGGTATCTAGGGTTTGGCAGTATTCACACAATGTGGTCAGATCGCAGTTTATTGCCCCATTTTGCAGAATGTCGTGTTAATGGACCCTTCTTGTCTGATATGCGGTATGAGATGGAAGGATGGAAACGTCCGGTCATGAGGGGATTTTCTGATGGATCTGAAAGCAGGAAGTGAGACATTCCGGAAATATACACGACCGTATATGTTTTGCGGTCTGCAAATTGCGAAAACAGATGCATCTGGGGTTTTTTTGCGGATCCATTGTAACAATGCCTAAAACGGATAAGAGTAGGACATGTTCTATTTTTTTTTGCGGGGCTACGGAACGGACATACGGATGCGGACTGCACACATTTTTTGCCGACTTATTGAAATGAATGGGTCCGCATCCTATCCGCTCAAAAAACTAAACGGACACGGAAACAAACCACGTTCGTGTGCATGTAGCAGGTCAGAGATCCTGGTGATATAGAGGAGATGTCTGTAATGGCCGCCTTAGGACCTGTTCACACTGTCAAATTCCACCACGTATACCGTGGCACAGGGGCGTACATAGAAATCATTGGGCCCCATAGCAAGAATCTTAATGGGGCCCCACTAACTCGGTCCACTGGCCCATCCCACCACCTGCCCTGGCTTCTCCCCTGCCATACCCCCAGCAGTTGCAGCCGTGTAGACATTAGGAGCTACTTTCACACTTGCGTTTCTATTTTCCGGTATTGAGATCCGTCATAGGGTCTCAATACCGGGAAAAAAAACCCTTTTGATTGTCCCCATTCATTGTCTGAGGGCACTGTCCACTATAAGCAGCACACAGGGGGTGCTATGGTGGTGCTGGCATAATAGTATACCAGTGCCACCATAGCCCCCCTTGCCTTATGAACTGTCAGAACCTCCTAATGCATACCTCAGCTGCTGCAGAACATATAAAGCTTCGTTCACATCTGTGTTGGGGCCTCATTCGTGGATCAGGTCATAAATGCTGGACACAATTTTATAGCCTGGAAGATGGAAACCTGACAGATCTCATCATAGTCAGCGGGATCCATCAGGTGTTGTCGTCCATGAAGTGCCAGATCCGGAACTGCAGTGATTTTCGTTGTTGTGCTCCTATGACGGCAGAACAGCGACCGTCACCAGCACAGAAGTGAACAAGTAATATACACCTCAGCTGCTGCAGAACATTATAATAGTGACAAGGGAACTACAAGTCTCATCATCACCAGATTATTATTGGAAATTAGGGAGCAACACAAGGAGAGGTGAAAGTGGAGAGAACTACAACTCCCAGCATGTCCAGGCTGTTATGATCAGATACAAGTAGATATTACACAGAGTATAAGGCCGGGTTCATATCACCGTTTAGTTTTCAGTTCTTCTAATCCGTCAGATAAACAGAAAAATAAAGGAAAAAATATGATCCTGTATTTCAAGCATCAGTTCTGCACATTCCGCATCCGTTTATGCCATTTCTGTCGGAGATCCGTTATTTTAGACAGAAAAAAGTCCTGCATGCAAAACGGAAAACTAAACGGTGATGAGAATCCAGCCTAAGAAAAGAGAACTACAACTCTCAGCATGTCCAGATTATAGGACATCTAGTTGTACCAGGTAAGAGCTTTAAAAAGAAATAACTATAACCCCCAGTATGGCCAGACTTATTATGGGTCATCAGTATACATTCCAAAGAGGGGGTATAAGAGGAGAGAACTACAACTCCCAGCATTACCAGACTGTACTAGGGCATACATTTAAATTACATTGAGAAACATATAATACGACAAAACTACAACTCCCAGCTTTTCTAGGATGTTATGTTATCCCAGAACACCACTAACCTCTCCTTCAGGCACCACACAGAAGCTCCGCCCCCTCACAGCGATATGCCACAGGTCTTTCACCAGTCCTCTGCACTGGTCACATGATGATGACATCACCAAAGGTCCTTTAGACTTCTGCTGCTCTGCTATTCATTGGCTTCCTGCACTGGTCACATGGTTGATGACATCACCAAAGGTCCTTCGCCACCTCTTACTTTCTCAGGTAGCCATACAAGTGTAATTAGTGGGCGGGGCCTATCCTCCACTGCGGGCCCCCTTCCCCCAGGGGCCCCATAGCAGCTGCGTGGTCTGCCTCTATTGGAGGTACGCCACTGCCGTGGCAGAAACGGCCGCGGTTGTTCACTTTGAGTGCTGCAGACCTGCTCGCTGCTTACCCGTATTGAACGGAGCTAAAATGTGAGTGGACTACCTTCTTGGCGCAGTCGTGACCTGCAAACCGTAGCACCGCCCATTGAAAACAATGGAAGACTGATACCACGCGGCAGCATCAGCACCAGAGGAAAAAAATCCAGAATGTCTACCAGTAAAACTCTTAGTTACCCATAGCAGCCAATCAGAGGTCAGCTAAGACAGTACCTCCCACTTTTATGCTAAGCCACGCCTCTAACTCCACCCATTTCCTATCTACACATGTCAAATCCTGCGAAGTCCTTTTGTGCCCCCCACACAGTAGTCATACAGTACCCTTTACTACCCCTTACAATAGTGCTGCCCCCTTCGTGCCCAGCCTACAACGGATGCTGGAGCCGTTATTTCATGGGATCAGCTAATCAGCGAGGGGCCCTGAGAGTAAGGCCTCATGCACACGACCGTTGTGTGTTTTGCGGTCCGCGTGCATTCCTCGGCATGGACAGCCATTGATATAACTGCCTATTCTTGTCCGCAAAACAGACAAGAATAGGACAGGTTATATATTTTTTTTTTTTTACGGAGCAATGGATGCGGACAGCACACGGAGTGCTGTCCGCATCTTTTGCCGCCCCATTGAAGCGAATGGGTCCGCACCTGAGCCGCAAAAACTGCGGCTCGGATGCGGACCTGAACAACGATCGTGTGCATGAGGCCTAACGAACATTGTTTATTTCCGTTCCTTATTTTTCTTGCGAAGCCCTTCATTTCAACGGGTCCGCAAAAAAATGCAGACAGCACACAGTGTGCTGTCCGCATCAGTAGGTCCAGTCTGTAGCCCCGCAAAAAAAAAAAAAAAGCGCATACGGATGTCATGCTTTTTTTATTTTTTTTGCAGATCCGCAATGTCACGCAACAATTTTTATAATGATAGTCTATGGTGTCGCAATGCGACTGCGATGCTCGCAGAAAAATCCATTTTGAATGGATTTTTTGTGACTGTCGCGTCGCAGTGGGACACCATAGACCAGAGATGGGCAAACTGCGGCACTCCAGATGTTGTAAAACTACAAATCCCATCATGCCCTGCTGTAAGCAGACTGGGAGTTGTAGTCTTACAACAGCTGCAGTTTGCCCATCCCTGCCATAGACTATCATTATAAATGTCGTCGTGTAGACCTAGCCTAAGTGTTTCATTTCCCTACAGCACCACTACTGGAGACATGAAGTATTGCACCACCTCACTAATAAAACTGAATAGAACGAAGATGCACCAGGTCCTCCAATGTAAGGTGCTCCTTGTAGACGCTCTGATAAATGAATGTTAAAGGGATGGTCCACTTTTTTATTTATTTTAATATTGATTGTGACATCATTCCTTCCTCCCTGGCTCTGTAGTCTACTGGATTCCTTGATGTAGACACCATTATTGGCCAAAATCGCAGAAGATCAGACTAAGAATACCAGGAGACGGGATGTACAAGAATATAATATTTATTACAGATCAGGAGAAGAGATCCCGGGTCATGGAGCCGTCATCAGTATCATGGAGGACAGACGCTTGTTACAGGAGACACATGGACATAGATCTGAGAAGAATCCTTCCGGTCAGCTGGAGATCAGGGCAACGGCAACCTCATTGAGGAACTTGTCACAGGCCGACTTGTCCACATCTGGGAAATGCTTGACGATGACCTCCAGAAGACAACCACACAGCAGCTGGGGATGGATGATGGGAGTCAGTGCACGCTCAACACTACAACAATTCTTATAAGGATTATTTGGTTTTGATAATTCTAAAGGAGAGGTGGATTGAGAACAACTAGAAATGGCTCCAGTCTTGTCCATGTGTAGTGTCTGGTTTTGGAGCTCCGCACCATTGACGGTCAACGAGGAAAAACTGCAATACCAGATATAACCATAGACAAGAGTGGAGCCATATTTATCAGACTTTCTGATCCCCCCTGGACAGATCTGCTCCTCACCTTGATGGTGTCCACACTGAGCTTCAGCTTGTTGGTGTGCATCTCCCGCAGTGTGGCCAAGTTCTCCTGCAGACTTCCATAGTGGTTGAGGGCATCATTAATGGCGTGGATGATCTTCCCTCCATGTGTCTTCAGATCCTGACTGCCGGGGGTCACGTCCATGTGAGTGAAGTGGGACTTGGTGTCTGGATGGTGCTGGAAGAGACTGAGGAAAGAGGAGCATCCAGTGTTATAGGAGAACAGTGTCCTTACCCCATGCAACAGGGTAATCTGATGTCAGGACAGTAGATGGGGCTAAAGACAAAACCGTTCGGAGGAGCAACTTTAAGGGTGGCTAAGTATTAGGTAAAGATGGCTACCTCTATTCAGAAGCAGCACCACACCAGTCTGTAATTATAGTTCAGATCCATTGAAGTGAACAGGACTGAACTGCAGTATCACACACGGCCTGTAGACAGGGGTGGCACTGTTTAACAGAAACAGCCATGTTTTACTAATCCTGTGCAACCCTCACGGGTGTTTCTTAGTTCTTTTCACCTAGTAAAACACTAGAGGGGTTTTGCAGGATTAGCATCGACAGCACCACTCTCCCCCACAGGATGTGTCTGGTACTGCAGCTCAGCCCCATTCACTTGAATGAAAATAATGCAATAAGAGAACTTATGGACAAACTGCTCTGCCAAAAAAAAAATAAAAGTCACATGATTCATCTCACCCAAATCCTGAGGTCTTTGTCTCTACATTAAAGTTTCTCATGTCACAGGAAGATTCCAAACAAATCTGACACATTGTTGCATGTAGCGCAGGGGGCGGAGCACCAGGTGTAACAATGTATCAGCTCCTCCTTCCCAGCCCCTTGTAGCAGTGACTATCTGGCTCTGCCGCTCACCTCTCCATGGCTTCACCTCCAATCTTCTCAGCGTCAGCGTCAATCTTCACAAACAAGGGCTCCAAAGCCGCCTTCTCAGCATCTGATAGCGCCATCCTGGGATGTGAAGCTCCAGCACAAGGGCCAATCTGCACTGAGGGGCCCCAGACTCCATCATCACCTTTATATAAGGAGGAATGGCTGCTGATCCAGCACACCTGGGGCCCTACAGGAGAGCCTGACAACCTGGCCTGGCTGACAACTCCTGGACTGGAGTGCAGACACAATCAGCTGGCGGCTCTTGTAGACTCCTTTCATCTGAGAAGATGCTCATGTGTATTAGCTCAGGTCTCCATGCTGATCAAATGTGCGCAATGATTACACGTGACCGGAAAACGCACAATGAAAAGTTTTTGTATGTGATCACATGACGCTGTGCGCACACGTGTGATGTAACATGTCTCTGATATCCAATGCAATTGGTAATTTCTCTATTAATATGACATGTGATGTACGTCTATGGGACACATATCATTACACGTGTACAGCACATGTGGTATCATACATGTGATCGCAGCGCTCCTCAGAGTCTGTTCCCCGAATTGTTCCCGCGCCTGCACAAACCATAATTGACTGGCGCGATGCAAGCAGCATTGGACGTGTGACGTCAGTGCGCTGTGTGAGTGTGTGATGTGACAGGCCTGCCAATTGGTTGGGGATACTTAACGTGCCCGTACCCGCCGATAACCACAAAAAAGGAGGACTTCTGTCCGTCCGTCCTGGCCTTGTGCCGGACGGAGGACCAGCAGTCTAAAAACCGTACTGTCCGGCCTAAAACCGGATGTCTGGCTACCCTACATGGACCCCCAGCCAATCGTGCCACTCTTGTTATTAACCCTTTCATGATATGACATCACTACTGTCTCATTGGAGGTGTCAGAACACATACATGGTTGTCAGCTCAGCTGACAGGTATCTAGTATTTGGTGCTATTCACACAATGTGGTCAGATCGCAGTTTATTGAGATTCTCACCACGTTTTTTTGCATAAAAAGTGCTGTTTTGCAGAAATGTTGAAGTAATAAATGCGTCGTGTGAACTGACCCTTCCTGCCAGCCATGTGTTATAGGGTAATGTCCGCATGGGATGGATACTGCTGGTCATGAGGAAATGTTCTGATGGATCTGGAAGCCGACAGCAGGAAGTGAGAATTTTTGGAAGCATTTCCCTGCATTAGGCCTCCTGCACACGAACGTATTTTTTTGCGGTCCGCAAAAAGGGGTCCCGTTTTTCCGTGATCCGTGACCGTTTTTTCGTCCGTGGGTCTTCCTTGATTTTTGGAGGATCCACGGACATGAAAAAAAAGTCGTTTTGGTGTCCGCCTGGCCGTGCGGAGCCAAACGGATCCGTCCTGAATTACAATGCAAGTCAATGGGGACGGATCCGTTTGATGTTGACACAATATGGTGCAATTTCAAACGGATCCGTCCCCATTGACTTTCAATGTAAAGTCTGGAGTCCCTTTTATACCATTGGATCGGAGTTTTCTCCAATCCGATGGTATATTTTAACTTGAAGCGTCCCCATCACCATGGGAACGCCTCTATGTTAGAATATACTGTCGGATATGAGTTAGATCGTGAAACCTCATTTCCGACAGTATATTCTAACACAGAGGCGTTCCCATGGTGATGGGGACGCTTCTAGTTAGAATATACTACAAACTGTGTACATGACTGCCCCCTGCTGCCTAGCAGCATCCGATCTCTTACAGGGGGCTGTGATCAGCACAATTAACCCTTCAGGTGCCGCACCTGAAGGGGTTAATTGTGCTATCATATCCCCCTGTAAGAGATCAGGGCTGCCAGGCAGCAGGGGGCAGACCCCCCCCCCCCCTCCCCCTCCCCAGTTTGAATATCATTGGTGGCCAGTGCGGCCCCCCCTTTCTCCCTCTATTGTAATAATTCCTTGGTGGCACAGTGTGCGCCCCCCCGCCCCCCCCCCCTTCCTCCCTCTATTGTAATAAATCGTTGGTGGCACAGTGTGCGCCCCCCCCTTCCTCCCTCTATTGTAATAATTCGTTGGTGGCACAGTGTGCCCCCCCCCTTCCTCCCTCTATTGTAATCGTTGGTGGCACAGTGTGCGCCCCCCATTGGCCCCCCCTCCCTCTATAGCATTAACAACATTGGTGGCCAGTGTGCGGCCTCCCATCTACCCCCCCCCCCCCCCCGATCATTGGTGGCAGCGGGTTACTAGCAATAGTACAATAGTAAAAGATTCATACTTACCTGGGAGCTGCGATGTCTGCTTCCGGCCGGGA
This sequence comes from Bufo bufo, assembly GCF_905171765.1. Taxonomy (NCBI): domain Eukaryota; kingdom Metazoa; phylum Chordata; class Amphibia; order Anura; family Bufonidae; genus Bufo; species Bufo bufo. The sequence continues at coordinate 609,318,697 of NC_053392.1, read as the reverse complement.
GCTCCCCCTACTGGTAAGTGACAGTTCATTTAGCAATGACACTTACCAGTAGGTGGAGCTCCCGGCCGGACACGAACATCGCAGCAGCCGGTAAGTATGAATCTTCTACTATTGTACTATTGCTAAGTAACCATGGCAACCAGCGTCCTGGTTGCCATGGTTACCGATCGGAGCCCCAGCGATTAAACTGGGACTCCGATCGGAACTCCTCTGCCACCAATGATGGGGGGGGGGGAGATGGGAGGCCGCACACTGGCCACCAATGTTGTTAATGCTATAGAGGGAGGGGGGGGCCGATGGGGGGCGCACACTGTGCCACCAACGAATTATTACAATAGAGGGAGGAAGGGGGGGGGGGCGCACACTGTGCCACCAACGAATAATTACAATAGAGGGAGGGGGGGGGGCCGCACTGGCCACCAATGATATTTAAACTGGGGAGGGGGGGGAGGGTCTGCCCCTGCTGCCTGGCAGCCCTGATCTCTTATAGGGGGCCGTGATCAGCACAATTTACCCCTTCAGGTGCCGCACCTGAAGGGGTTAATTGTGCTGATCACGGCCCCCTGTAAGAGATCGGGTGCTGCCAGGCAGCAGGGGGCAGTCTTGTACAAAGTTTGTAGTGTATTCTAACTAGAAGCGTCCCCATCACCATGGGAACGCTTCTGTGTTAGAATATACTGTCGGTTCTGAGTTTTCACGAAGTGAAAACTCAGCTTTGAAAAAGCTTTTATGCAGACGGATCTTCGGATCCGTCTGTATAAAAACTAACCTACGGCCACGGATCACGGACACGGATGCCAATCTTGTGTGCATCCGTGTTCTTTCACGGACCCATTGACTTGAATGGGTCCGTGAACCGTTGGCCGTGAAAAAAATAGGACAGGTCATATTTTTTTCACGGCCAGTAAACACGGATCACGGATGCGGCTGCAAAACGGTGCATTTTCCGATTTTTCCACGAACCCATTGAAAGTCAATGGGTCCGCGAAAAAAAGCGGAAAACGGCACAACGGCCACGGGTGCACACAACGGTCGTGTGCAGGAGGCCTTAATGTGATTGTGAGGTCAGAGGTCCTGGTAATATAGAGGGAGATATCTGTGATGGCCGCCTTTGGGCAAGTTCACACAGATGATATGCTGAATAGCGATGAGCGGCAGGGTTCATATTCGAAATTCACGATATTTCACAAATATTTCGTAGAATATTCGTCGTATATTCGCGAATTCGAATATTCGTTATATTCAACTTTTTTTTTACTCGAAAAATCGGCATGGTAATGATCGCATAATATGCGAATATTACGTGATCAATACAGGCGTGGGTCAAAAACGAATATATAGCACTATAGAATTTAGTGCTATATATTCGTTTTTTAGAATATTTGTCATTTTTTTCCATCTGAAGTCATGATTCCTCCCTGCTTAAGTAACTTAAGCAGGGAGGAATCATGACCTCAGATGGAAAAAAAAATGACGAATAAATTTATTGCCGATAAAAATTAGCATTACGAAAATTCGCAATCAACACTACTCCTAAAGTCAAAGATATTGCAGCCTTCTCATTGGCCCACAAGCTAGAAGCAGGGAGGGATCATGTGCACTGATTTAAAAAAAAATCTCTAATTTGCGAATTCTCAAAATGACGATATTCGTGACAAAAATTCGCAATTCGAATATTCGTGAACAACACTAATGCTGAAGACCTGCTCCAGGCTTAGCTCTATTGAAGGAGTGAAACCGCGATCGATCTCCCTTCCTGGTGAAGTTGTGGCTTTAAACCTCCGGTCTGCGAACTGCAGCACTGCCCATTGAAAACAGTGTAAAGCAAACACCATGCGCCAGCATCCACTCCAAAATTCCAATGAAAAATTCAGCTGTGTGAATGAGCCCTTAGGCTGGATTCACATATAGGGCCCTTAAAAACTCTTTCAAACAGTAAACCTCTTAGTTACTCATAGCAACCAATCAGAGTTCAGCTTTCAGTGGGAAACTAAGACCATGCAGTACCCCAGACATGCGGGTATCTGCAATGGACAGAGTTTTAAATGTAATATATTGTGTTTTTACAGAGTTTATTAGTAATGTATTGTATTTTCATGTTTATACCATTTATTCCAGCAGGGTAGGTAATAATTGGCGGGAATATGGCTTACCCAACCTGTTCCTCCCCTATTGGTAGGAGTATGCTGGTCCTACATCCTGCCAGCAGGGGGAGTTCCAGTCTAGAGACAGAGAGTGATGGAGATAGTGTTCCTGTTCTGATAGTGGGGGAGTGAGAAAGTGCATGTCAGAGCTCCTGCTCCCAGGTACCATATCACAGGAACTGGTAAACAATGTTTCTAGCTTATGTATTGTCTTGTATATTATGGACTTATACCCTTAACATGGTCTCTCCACAGCAATGGGAGGGAGAGTGCCAGCATGATCTGCGTCTTTGGGCACCTGTTGCTGGACTACCAGGAGGAACCACCCGCACAGCCTGAGCATGGCCTGACTTTCATCAAGGGGGTATGCAGTACCCCAGGCCTGGGGATATCTGCAATTGCTATGTTATATATGTAATGTATAGTATTTTCGTGTTTATAAAATTTATTCCTGCAGATGATTTAATGGTTAGTAGGAACAGGGCTAACTCCCCTCTTGGTAGGAGTGGGCTGGTCCTGTTTCCTGCCAGGAGGGGGAGTTCCTAACTAGAGAAGAAGAGTGTCCTGTTCGGATAGTGGGGAGTGAGGAAGCACACGTCAGAGCTCATACTCCCAGAAACCATATCTTATTCCCCTGTGAGGGAAACTCAGGGACCAGAAATTTTTCTCCTGTGAGAACACCTTAATCCTGTCTTAAGAAAATGCTTGAGAGACAAGACAGCAGAGTGAACAGCGAAATACAGCTTTACAGACACTGCTGAAAGGTGAAGGACAACAGCTCAGACACCACCACCTACCTAAACCACTGCTAGGCCTGCACTAGAGTGGACACCTAAATCCACAAATGCTTGGTAGTGCCAACCTATTGCCATCCAACCAGCAGCCATACCTCCTTAACTGGTGCCAGAAACTGCACTTTGTAGTTATTGCTGCTAATTATGTCGGCCACAAGTTATATTTTAGGTATAGAAAGTCAGAAATGCAGCGCTCACCTGCGTATCGTATCAGAGGCACGGATGTGGCTAGGACAAGGCCGACATAAGCTGTGCAAAAAGTGAGAGTATCCAGCTTCTGGTAAAACAATATCCTTTAATTGATGCGGTAAAATCAATACAGTGCACGTGTAAGGTATGTCAAAATCAGGTACCCCATAAAAAAAAAAAAAAAATACATATTACATTCCCAGCTTCAGCAATCCAGGAGTATAGCTGTGGTAATAGAAAAGTCAAACTCATGGCATTTCTATTAAATCACCAGTAGATGGCAGCAGAGTGTTTAAAGCCTGAATGACGAGCACAGTTTCATATAACACTGCTAAATGCAGGTGGAACTAAAAGACAGATCGTTTGTTCCTGGGGGGACAGAATACGCAGTTGCTCTTCTGCCTACCTGACTGAAGGTCATGCTTGTCGTCGCAGGTAAGAGAACACATATTTAGTTCAATAAACAGGGCAAAAGTGATTTAATCCACATCCCTGTAATCAGCAAAGGCTGCTGGTGATGCTGTGTGAGTAAATAACACACTGCACAAATGTTAGTGGAGTACACTGACGTGTCACATGGCGCCAGTGTATGGGGAATGTGATTGTTATAGGATCTTATGTTAATATATATTATACTGCACTTTTATTACACCGGTGAAGAAAGGATTATTATAATTGACATTTCACAGTTCCACTATCCACTTTATGATCACACAGTTACCTATCTGTGTATTTTTTTATGTTTTCATCTCATTTTTATTTTTTATCTGAATATATTCTTACAATCCATACGGATCTATTTGAACTTGACCTAATTAGGTACTCACCTAATATTGGTACCATTCACTAAAGTTTCACCACCACTACCCTTCTTTCACCCCCACGTCATCCCCTTCGAAGAGAAACTCCATCCTATACCAGATTTTAACCAATTTTAGCTATTTAAAATAAAATCATACCATTTTAAATAAAACCATCATTTTATACCAAATACGAGTGTGCCTGCTACCTTTTATATCATTTCTATACTGCACTATTTGCCTACTGTGATGCAGATTGAGTAATAATAGATCTGCACATGGTTAATCGTTTATTATTTTATAAAAGAATGTTATACCTGTATGTGAGAATGTTATTATTAAATAGATAGTTGTGTATTAATCTCTATGGACAGAATATGCAGTTGCTCTTCTGCCTCCCTGACTGAAGGTCATGCTTGTCATTGCAGAAAATGTTTCAATTAAAGCACCTCTGGTTTCACCCAGCCCACCCCCATCGCACATTGGAATTATTGACCATACTTTCAGCATATGTGCAACAAAATTGGTGGTCAGTACAGGGAACTGGCTGAAGAAGATGCAAAGTGATAAAGAAGTGAAAAAGAGCGGTTATGTGAAGTTGAGAGGAGATTGGGATATTAACCCTTGCAGCACGGCAAGTGAACACAGATGGATCTAGAGAGGCTGCAGAATGAAATCAATGGACACCTGATCCACTTGTCAGTGGGTGATCTCATCGAGGTTTGCCAATTCATCAAAGCCTCTGAAGCCAGCATAGCAAAGGGATAAACCCCGACGCCATTATATGCGGATCGTTAATGGGGTAATGGATGAACTCGTCAAAGTTGAAAGTGAGGAGACGGTGACACAATTTATGCAAGCAACAAAAAGCTTTATTAGCGAGCTGGATAAGCAGAGGGACAATGCGGAAGTCCCCAGCTTCAGTGAGAAAGACTCCCAACCAGAACAGCAATTAGCCGACTTGAAACAATAGTATCACACTATGCAGGAGAAGTTCCGGGAAACATTGAGGAACAGATTACAGAGTTGAGTACCAAAAGTAAAGACTCGAGTGACAGTCAGCCACAACCAGAGCCAGTTCCCCTCCTCAGAGACTACACCATGGTAGCTTGCCAGAGGTAAGAATCAGAAAAGACTTCAAGATCACAGGCCAGATTGGAGAAAAAGAGCAGAAGGATAAGCTGTCCTACACCAATTTGATGCACCAAATCGACCTGGGACGACAGAAAGGGTATCCTGAGACTGAGATTGTCGAAGCTGTGGTCAAAGCTCTTAGCCCTGGTTTAAGCCTCAGAGGTATGCTTAAGATGAAAAATGTACTGACTCTAGTGCAACTTAGACGAATCTTGAAAAGTCACTACAAGGAGAAGAACACCTTCGAACTGTACCAGCAACTCCTCAACATTTCCCAGAAGAGTAATGAAACTCCGTAGAATTTCCTGTTCAGAGCGATTGAATTGAAAGATCGGTTGCTATTTGTCTCCCAAGGGGAAGGCTCGGATGAACATTTCGGGACTGAGAATATACAGAAGAAATTTCTAAGATCAGTGGGTAGTGGACTGAGAAATGACCACATCAAATTCCAATTAAAGCAGTATTTAGACGACCCTTCCATTCCAGATGAGGTGCTCATAGAGAAAACGAATGAAGCCGCTAATATGGAGATAGAAAGGGAACAGAAGCAAAATAAATCTCAGCACAGCAGTTCAACGAAAGGGAAAGAATGTCAGTCTTACGCCTTACACTGTCCTCAAGAACGAAGTGTCCTGACAACGACTGCCGACACAACACCTTGGTCCCCACCACAGGCAGGTAGCCCAACGATTAATCAGCTGTCTAAGAGCAACTCTGAACTGGAAAAGTTGATGCTAGAGATGAAGACACTTCTCCGAGATTCGATAACCCGACGAGACCGTGAATTCTGAGGGCCTCAGGTAACAGTGGGTACGAGCAATGGATGCTGTCAATCCTGTAAGAGGAACAGTCAGAGAAGTGCCTGCGATCATTGCTTAAACTTTGGATGATCTGGAAATAGAGCAAGATATTGCCAAACGTCTAGACCAAACCAGTTAAACGGGAGAGGGTTGCTGTCAAGGGACCGACAGTAACCTGTCCTAGGACTAACCCTGTGTCCCAAAGTGCAACTCTTGTCGGTAGCAAACCAGCAAGCTCCAAAACCACCATCAGTGCCATGGCTGGTAGGGGAAATCCAAACTCCTTTTAGAGAGTGCTCAACTGCTATAACCAAAGATCCCTCCAGATGGCTGAGCAAGTACCAACTCACGTGGACGGTGTTACCATGAGACAAAACAGCAAGTTACTGAGTCTCGTTGGAAAAAAAATGCCTGGTGAACTGTGAAATAGACAATACTCATGTCCAAGCACTATGGGACACTGGCTCTCAGGTGACCATCATCAATGAGAGCTGGAGACAGCGGGTTCTGCCACATACAGTGCTCCGATCTTTTGAAGAATTGCTGGGGCCAGGAGTCCTCCTTGGGAAGGCAGCCAACAAGACTGAAATTCCTTTATCCGGCTGGATTGAGGTAGTTTTTCAACTAACAGCGGGAAGTAACAACACCAAACAGCTAGTAGTGCCACTTGTGGTATCGGGGAGACGTTAGTGTCACTCCAAAAGGGACGGTTTTCCAAACTATCCATCCCGGTTTGGAACATCACCAAGTGAGACGTTATCTTACCAAGTCAGACTATGATTGGGTGCCTCGGGCCCATCAAGACAACATACCCAGCTCAGGTGAAACCAAAAGAATCATTGAGTGTGGCAACTCACTCGGTGACTCATAGTCAACAGTCAACCAGATCAGGGCCGGAAGGTCAAGTGGATAATTTAAACACGAGTCAGTCACCGGTAAACTATGCTCATCGAGAACACTGGGATCCACCAGTCCAGTACCTAAAGAACACCTACCGGAGGAAGATCAACAGATATTCAAGAGAATGCTAAGGGAGGAATGCCACGCATTCGCTAAAGATGATTCTGACGTCGGATGCATCCCTTCCCTACACTTGCAACTGCCCCTCAAAGACAATACACCGGTTAGAAGAACTTACATGCCCGTGCCGAAGCCACTACACCAGGAGGTGAAAGAATACCTGCAGGATCTGCTGAACCGCGGATGGATTGCAGAGTCAATATCATCATACTCTTCACCCACTGTGTGCGTGAGAAAGAAGGACGGTAGTTTAAGACTGTGTTGCGACTACAGGGAGTTGAACCAGAAGTCCATCCCTGACTGCCATCCAATCCCTAGGAACCAAGACATGCTGGACAGCCTAGGAGGAAGTTCATGGTTTTCGGTGCTAGACCAAGAGAAAGCCTACCATCAAGGATTTGTGGAAGAATCCAGTCGATCACTGACTGCCTTCATCACATTTCACGAATATTTGGTAGAATATTCGCCATATATTTGTGAATTCGAGATTATTTACTTGATTGCGAAAAATAAGCAATGTAATATTCGCGTAATGCGCACTAAATATAGGCGTGGGTCACTATAGCTACATTTTTCAAGCTTCTAGAAGTTTCCTGAGACCGGAGCAAATGGTTGCCATGGCAGAACATTACAATAGCTTTATATGCAGATAGAGTGCTCCAATATATTTGCAATTGTGGAATCGGCACTAATGATGCAAATATTTTGGCGCAATACGTGCAACTTCACATTTTAACAGGTCTGACTACTTATTAGTGATTGGTGCACTAAGTATTGCTGTGTACTTGTGACATCACAGCACTATGTATGTATGGACAGCAGAACCTATCAGCTACACTATATCACTATCTAACCTACACTGACTATCTCCCACTATCTGTATTATATATATAAGCTAACTAACTAACTAACTAACTAACTATCTAATATAATGACACAGGAAAGCAGAGAGCATAGCAATAACACTGCTCTCTCTCTCAAATCTGCAAAATACTGCAAGGGCTGCTGGGTAGATTCTTATATAGTAAGGGGTAGGCAACTTTCCTATTGGTTGCTAAGCTCAGACAAAGACATTGCAGCCTTCTTATTGGCCCACAAGCAAGAAAGGAGGTTACTGATGAAAGAAAATCTTGAATATTCGAAATTACGAATATATATCACTATATTCTAAATATTCACGAATTCTCAAAGTACTGATATTCGCGATTAATATTCGCTATTCGAATATTCACGCCCAACACTGTTCATCACACCTTGGGGTCTGTATGAGTGGATCAGAATACCCTTTGGCTCTGCGCCAGCTGAATTTCAACGCAGCATGGAAACTTGTCTAATGGGACTGAGGGATGAGGTCTGTCTGCCATACCTAGATGACAACCTGGTTCACAGCAGATCATTCCAAGAACATGTGGAACATATCCGGTTACTACTGCAACGGTATCAGAAACATGGGGTCAAGTTAACAGCGACGAAATGTGAACTATTCCAAAACAAAGTCAGATTCTTGGGCAAGATTGTGTCCAAAGAAGGCCATTCCATGGATCCAGCAGACATTGCGCCTGTGCTAGCCTTTAAGAACAACCAACCAAGGACTGTTGGAGAACTCAGGAAGTTATTAGGATTCATTTCCTACTATCATCATTACGTCCAAAACTTTTCCAGGATTGCAAAACCCCTCTATGAATTACTATCGGCGAATACAACGCCTACCAGAACGTCAGTACCGGCTAGCCAACCCAAGAAGAAGATGAAGCCATCACCAAAACTAAAAGGTCTACTACCTTCTTATCAGTCTATAGTCTGGACTGACCACCACCAGATAGCACTGAACCGGCTTATTGAGGTCTTAACTCATCCTCCAGTTATGGGTTACCCGGACTACAGCAAATCCTTTGTTCTGCACTGTGATGCCTCGCAAGAAGGACTAGGAGCTATGTTGTACCGAGAGTAGGAGGAAAACTTAAAAGTAATTGCTTACGGGTCTAGGACTCTCACACCTGCCAAGAAGAACTATCACATGAATTCAGGAAAACTAGAATTCCTAGCGATGAAGTGGGCCATATGTGAAAGGTTCCGAGACTACCTATACTGCTGTCCATCCTTCGTAGTCTATACTGACAACAATCCACTAACTTATGTCCTAACTACGGCTAAACTAAATGCAACAGGCCACCGATGGGTTGCAGAACTAGCTGACTTTAATTTCACTATCAAGTATCATTGAGAAAAGAGAAATGCGGATGTACTCTCTCGTATGCCACTAAGTCCTGAACAATACATGCAACAGTGTTCGCAAGAAGTTGACCCCAAAGTCATCAGTTGCATGACCCAAGCACTTCAAGTACGACAGAAAGAAGAAACGACTTGGCTGTGTCCAATAACCATCGCAAATACAATGTCAACAATAGATGATACCCAAAAGAATCCCAAAAATAGAAAGAAAGACGGTCCAGCTTCACTGAAAATACTTGAGGCTTTATTTAATCCCGTGCAGATAAAAACCAACATACAGCAATTCAGAAAATCGACCGGTTTCGGATCACTATAGATGCGGATCCTTAGTCATGATGTGCATCAGTAGGAGGTGAGATCGAGACTTGCGGCAGAAACATTTTTTATTTTAGCAAAACATTTTTTATTTAGCAAAAAATGTTTCTGCCGCAAGTCTGCATTTTGCTGCGGTTCACAATGGCAACACAGATAGCATGTCAGTACAAGGAGTAGAAAGGGTTAATAGACCAAGCAGAGGCGGTGACCACAAGAAAAAGCTGCTCAATCGTGAGTGCTTCTGGATTTTCAAATTAGGTTCACGGATACCATCAGGATTGAACCGGCGTCATGATACTATTCTACATTACTAATATTTTAACTTCTTTTTATTATTGTAATCTGTAGATTTTATCTTATTTCTTTATGTCTTTTGGCATGTTGTAATTGTTATGTACTTTATTTGTGGAGGATGTCATCAGGAGGTGTGTCTTGTACCTGATTGCGATCACCTGTTCTTGGTGGTCTACTATTTAGTCTCGATCTCACCTCCTACTGATGCACATCATGACTAAGGATCCGCATCTATAGTGATCCGAAACCGGTCGATTTTCTGAATTGCTGTATGTTGGTTTTTATCTGCACGGGATTAAATAAAGCCTCAAGTATTTTCAGTGAAGCTGGACCGTCTTTCTTTCTATTTTTGGGATTCGTTGTGCGCCTAAGGTTCAGGGCGAGGTCCGGGCTCCTGGCTTCCTGTGGATGAGCGCGACATTCTCCAGTGTATACCCAAAAGAAGGTAGCTCAAATACCTAAAGAGACCATAAAGACAGCACAAAAAGAAGACTCAGTGAACGGTCCAGTGTGGAAGTACAAAAATCAAAACAGGTTCCCATCAAAGCAGGAACGACAAGGTGGACCGCTTGAGCTCTTCATACTAATGAAGCAATGGACCAAATTATACCTCGACGAAGATGGAATCTTGAGACGGAAAACACCCTCAGGTTCTCAACTAGTGTTACCCAAGCTGTATCATTCATTGGTGTTAAGAGAATTGCATGAAGAAATGGGTCACCTCGGAGTTGAAAGGACTGTAAACTTGATCAGAGAAAGATTCTTTTGGCCACACATGCAGAGAGATGCTGAGCAATACAATAACCACCTCTGCGCCTTTCTGAAAGTCAAACGCCCTAATAAGCCTACCAGAGGTCCATTGAACAATATTGTCACCACTTATCCCTTTCAGATGATCTCCATCGACTTCCTCCATCTGGAAACATGCAAAGGAGGTTATGAGTACATATTAGTAGTAATAGACCACTTCACCAGGTTTGCTCAGGCCTACGCGACCAAAAACAAGTCAGCAAAGACTGTTGCCGATAAGATATTCAGTGACTTTGTCTTGAAGTTTGGATTTCCTACCAGAATCCACCATGACATGGGAAAATAATTTGAAAACCAGTTATTCTTGGCATTAGGAAAACACTGCCACATTCAGAACTCCCACACGACTCCATATCATCCAGAAGATAATGGACAATGCGAAAGATTTAGTCGTACTCTGTTGTCTATGCTTCAGACCCTGTCGCCAGATTCCAAGAAAGACTGGAAGAACTCATTTGCTCAGGTAATACATGCCTACAACTGCACCAAAAGTGAAGCTATGGGGTATTCTCAATTTTTCTACTGTTCGGGAGATCTCCAAGATTACCGATAGACAGCATGTTTGACACCCCAGTCACGGAAAAATATAAGAATCACTCTGAGTATGTAAAAACGTGGACAGATAGGATGACTGAAGCCTATCAGGTTGCTTCAAAGGTAGCTACCCAAGCTGCGCAAAGAGGAAAAGAGCACTATGACAGAAAAACTCATGGAGTAGAACTCTCACCTGGCAGTAGAGTCCTTTTAAGAAACCTTACTGGAAGAGGAGGACCAGAAAAACTGAGATCATTCTGGGAAGATGCTGTACATGTGGTCCTGAGGAAAAAAGTGTGAAGATAGCCCAGTGTATGAGGTAAAGGCAGAAACTAAAAAAGGCCGAACAAGAATTCTGCACCGCAATTTGTTATTGCCTTGCGATTACCTACCCGTCGACCAAGGTCAACAGATACCTTGCAGACCTAGTACCAGAAGGCGAGGCTAAGTTTGAAAGACTCCTCAAGCAGCCACACAGACATCTGAGGGTATATCAGAAGATGAATCGGATCTTGAACAAGAACAATGGAGATCGTTCATCCCTGTAACCCAGAGAGATCACACAAGGGAAGACATAGAACTGAATCCTGAAGCAGCGGAGTTCTACCCTTGCCAGTTGGAAACGAGTGAGAAAAGTACAGAGGAAGCTACAGAGGATGTTACAGAGGAAATTACAGAGGAAGCTACAGTGGAAATTACAGAGGACGAGCCTGTGATTCAACCTGAACACACTACATGTCCATAAGGAAACAGAGAAGAAGAAAACTCTTCACCAGAAAAAACAGCAGAGACAGTTGACATCGACAAAGGCGAGTTCGAGGACGCTTCGGATGCCTTTCCGCTAAGCAGGATAATGCCCAGCAGGAACAGGAGACAGCCGAAAGTTCTGACTTGCGACACTTTGGGTCAACCCTGTAGTGTTGCCAGGAATGCAGCAGTACAGGTCATAGACTGTGTTTATACACCACCGGTTTGCCCTAGCTGGTACCTAAGTCCAGATTGTTTTGCTGAGGACTTTAAAAGTTGGTAACCGTATCCATGCCTATAATGCTATGGTTTATTAATGTCTACTTATGTTGAAAATGTTAGATGTTATGTTCTGTGGTTAACAAAAGGAAATTTATTGCACTCTTACTGCAGACATTCCAGATAAAATAGCTTCAAGTGATGGAACTAGGTAGAAGGGAAAGTCGGCCAACAACAACAAAAAGTAGAGAATAATAGGTGGTTATGCTATACTGTATTGGTACCATATCATGGATATTCCACCTTATTAAAAGAAAAAAGGACAGAAGCAATAGGGTGTCCCCCAGTTCTCCATCAACTCTTGTCTTCACAATGACATACACAAACCTGTGTTAAAGAGGTTTCTTAATAGTTGGCTATATGCAACAATATTCCACCAGGCTTCATAGCGCTGTGGACCTGGTGGGAAGCTGTGACATAACTGGGAGTAGATGTCGCAGGGAGGACGGTTCCTCAAGTAATTGTATTACTATTTAACCTTGGCTCCCAATGGTTGTTGGGAGATGAGAAAGAGAATAGTTCTTATACTAAAGTCTGCGTATGTCGGGGACGAGATACGAGATACAATTTTGTGGGGGAGAGTGTAAGGTATGTAAAAATCAGGTACCCCATAAAAAATTAACTAATACATATTACATTCCCAGCTTCAGCAATCCAGGAGTATAGCTGTGGTAATAGAAAAGTCAAACTCATGGCATTTCTATTAAATCACCAGTAGATGGCAGCAGAGTGTTTAAAGCCTGAATGACGAGCACAGTTTCATATAACACTGCTAAATGCAGGTATAACTAAGAGACAGACCTTTTGTTCCTGGGGGGGCAGAATACACAGTTGCTCTTCTGCCTACCTGACTGAAGGTCATGCTTGTCATTGTAAAAAATGTTTCAATGAAAGCATTTCTGGTTTCACCCAGCCCACTCCCTTAGCACATTGGAATTATTGACCATACTTTCAGCATATGTGCAACACAAGACAAGTGCAAAATCGACTCGTTTCGGGTCCCAAGTTAACGATCCTTACTCATTATATACCGCATCAAATAAAGGATATCTTTTTACCTGAAGCTGGATCCTCTTACTTTTTGCACAAGATATATTTTGCAGTACAAAGAGAATGTTATGCGTTCACTTCTGGCCTGAGTCTTCAATCTACACTTTCACTGCACCAAACCCCAGGGAATGACAGCCCAAAGGAGAGTATTGTGACACAGCACCTTATCAGGGCCACTACCACTCCCATCCTCTGCACCAGCTCCTCAGGGGCTCGCTGCAATCATACCTCCCAACTGTTGAACAGCTGAAGGAGGGACAAGATCTATCTTTACACTTAGCCGCACTTCTAACTGCGCCCACTGCCTATCTATACTCGCCAAATCCTGCCCAGTCCTTTTTGTGCCCTCACACACCAGTTCTGACCTTTTAATGCTTGGACTGGGGGAAAATGTCTGTATGGTGGGAAGTAACTGGCTCAGTGATAGAAAACAGAGGGTGGTTATTAATGGTACACACTCAGATTGGGTCACTGTCGCTAGTGGGGTACCTCAGGGGTCAGTTTTGGAGAGGTCACCGTCACTAGTGGGGTACCCCAGGAGTCAGTATTGGAGGCGGCTCACCGTCACTAGTGGGGTACCACAGGGGTCAGTATTGGAGGGGTCACTATCACTAGTGGGGTACCCCAGGAGTCAGTATTAGAGGCGGCTCACCGTCACTAGTGGGGTACCCCAGGGGTCAGTATTGGAGGAGGGTCATTGTCACTAGTGGGGTACCACAGGGTTCAGTATTGGGCCCTATTCTTTTTAATATATTTATTAATGATCTTGTAGAAGGCTTGCACAGTAAACAGAGGACAGTATACTGTATGTGTGTGTGTATATATATATATATATACTAGCAGAGGGACTCGGCTTCGCACGGGTATATTTCATCTATTTCAATGAATGTTTGTGTGTCGTTAAAAGATATTGACAGTATCCACTATAAAAGTGACATCTACAGTACCTCGCCCCTTTAACAGTGACCTCCACAGCGGCCTGCCCCTTAACAGTAACATCCACAGCCGCCTGTCCTCTTAACAGTAACATCCACAGCGCCCTCCCCTTTAACAGTGACCTCCATAGCGGCCGCCCCTTTAGTAGTGACCTCCACAGTACCCCGTCTCATTAACCGTGATTTCCACAATAACCCGCCCCCTCAACAATGACCTCCACAGAGCTCCGTTCTCTTAAAATGTGAGCTCCACAACACCCCGCCCCCTTAACAGTGACCTCTACAGCACTCTGCCCCTTAACACTGACCTCCATAGTGCAGTGACCAGGATGCAGGTACGCTGACGCCACTTCAATGCAGTGGCTGGGTCAGGTGGATAATAGTCTGTATTTTGTTTGTGACGCCAATTGCAGCGTGCGCAGGGTACTATCACAGGGCCCTCCCAAGGTTTCATAACGCACGTCCCAGGTTAGGAATGCCAGAGTGGTGTAATGGCTTATAATGTCTCCATAGGTGGTGGTAATTGTGTCAACGGTGTCTCCTACCTGGGTACGGCTGGACTCCTGGCTCACTTGCAATAAATTGAGTGTAGTGATAGTAGGAGTAATCGAGGGATTTTGTAGCAGAAATTGATGTCCAGACCTTTAGATGAAGTTCAAACTTTTATTTACTGAAGATAACTTGTATCCAAACCGTATACAGCTTTGGTCTTTGGTTCCAGCAGGTTTTGGAAATGGTTGGCAGGGAATAAATCTAAGACTTTACTCACAGATAGGCTCTCAGCGAATACTTTCGTCCTGGAACTCTGGAGGTTGTCTGCTTTCTTGTCATCCAGCTGAGGCTGCAGGGCTCAGTCTGGGTATGTGATCAATGTCTCAGCCGAGACAAGATCCTGGCTTTCTTCCCTATACAGGGGGATCTCCTACACACACACACTACCCCTAGCAGGGGGTGGGCTACACTGAACTTAACTTCCTTCTCCACCCACGGTGCAGGATGTGGGAACAGCCCACACCTACACAGAGGGGGAGCTAAGCTGGAATGAACCATTCCAGCCTAGATATACTAAACTGAAACTAAATCCTTACCAACGTGTTGCTGCCACCTGCTGGTCAACCTGGAAAATTATAACAATTATTGTATTTAATACAGTGTTTAGATGCACAGTTGTGAAGACATGAACAAAATCATATCAGATGACAAGGTAAAGGCTCTTAACAGATAGTAGCGGGGTAGAGGAGTGTCGTAACACAACTCTGGGGTGTAACATTAGCGGACCGTCCCCTTAACTATGACCTCCACTATTCCCTTCCCCCTTAACAGGGACCTCTACAGTGCCCGCCCCTTTAACAGTGACCTCCACAGCATCCCGCCCCTTAACAGTGACCTCTACAGCAGTCCACCCCTTTAACAGTGACCTCCACAGCGGCCGCCCCTTTATTGGTGACCTCCACAGTACCCCATCTCCTTTACAGTGATTTCCACAACACCCCGCCCCCTTAACAGTGGCCTCTACAGCAATCTTCCCCTTAACATTGACCTCCATAGCGGACCATCCCTTTAACTGTGACCTCCACAGCAGCCTGCCCCTAGTGTGGCCAGAGGTCCAGTTTAGGCCGGACAGTCCGGCTTTCAGACTCCTAGTCCTCCATCTGGTGCAGGGCCTGGACGGACACAGGGATGTCCTTTTGAACAGCTCACTCTCAGACAGCAGCACTGTGCTGTCTAAGCATGAGCTGCCGGGAGAAAGTCACCCTCTCTCCCACCCCTGCAGCTGACAGAAGTTGATTTTTACCTTCATTTTTTCAATCACCGTCGGCTGTGGAGTGGGAGGGGTTTGGCCTAACCTGGTCGGGGGCGTAGCTTAGCGGGACCTGGGGGCAGCCTGAATAGCCACCCTACCTGCCCCTGAACTGTGACCTCCACAGCACTCCGCTCCCTTAACATTGTTATTCACAGCGCCCTGCCCCTTTAAAGCTGACCTACAGCAGTAAATAAAAATGTCTGGGTTGTTATGGAAACCTGGTGTCAAACTGTGTGTATGTAGAGACTAAGTGCCTGCGAGCTTCTATTGGCTGATAAGGGTCATGTGACCAGGCTTCTATTGGCTATTCCATTTTTTGGGAATATCTCAGGAATGGTACATGCTAGAGAGCTGAGACCCGGTCTAAAACCTTCCCAAACACCTGATGTGACAGTGCGGATTCCTTTAGCGGACATACACACATATACTCACCTTTATATAATATATATATAGTGGGTATTCGCTCTTGTAGGCAGGATAATCGGACGCAGTATTATAGGCACAAACCAGTTCTTAAATCACACAGTTCAGTGTTTATTCACACTCCTGGCAAGTTCATTAAAAAAAGTCATATTCAACACAAAAAGTCACCTTGTGGTTTTGGTGTTAGTTCACACCCTGCTGGCAGTTCTGCCTCAAAGAGTCCATGAACAGGCTTTAGGCAGCCTGTTTCCCCTCACACGGGTCTCAGCCCTCCAAGCCCAGCACAAGTCTCAGATCCCAATGCAGAGCTCCTCTGTCAGAGAGAGGTAATCACTCTCAGCTGACACTTCCGGCTGGGTTTTATAGGCCAGTCAAGACCCGGCCTGGAATGGTAGTCACCCACCCAGCTCTTTGGCTACTCCCAGTAAGAGCTGTCCCGGATCAGCTATACAGCCATACTAAAATAGCAAAGTGTCAATCAGCACTAGCTGCCACTGACACCTGAAAATACCGGCTCTTACTTCACCGAGGCCAGGAACCTCGGTGACACACACCTTCCGTCAACGGACCCTTACGCCTTCCTACATACCTCCCCCCCTTTGTTCAACCCTTAGAGGGTGAACACTTGCCAGAGAGTGTACTCAGGACAGGGCCTGCCCTGTGTTCCACTGGGAACTTGAAGTTCTGTAACGACAAGAACCATCTGGTGATCGGAGCATTCCTCTCTTTGGCCTGGCTCATCCACTTGAGGGGGAGTGGTCATTCACCAAATGGAACTTTCTCCCCAACAGATAATAGCGAAGAGACTCGAGTGCCCATTTGATGGCCAGGCACTCTCTTTCCACTATACTGTACCTAGTCTCGGCTGGGGTGAGTTTGCGGCTCAGGGAAAACAACGGGATGTTCCTCCCCATTGATTTCCTGAGAGTACAGCTCCGAGGCCTACTTCAGAGCATCGGTCTGTTCTACAAACTCCCTCTTAAAGACAGGCGTCACCAAAACCGGTGACCCGCACAGGACCGACTTCAACGTGGAAAAAGCCTCTTCAGCCTGGTCATTCCAGCGGACCATCATGGACTTCCGTCCCTTCAAGAGCCCTGTCAATGGAGCCGCTAAAGTGGCAAAATGGGGAACGAACCCATATAATAGCCCACCACTCCCAAGAATGACTTTACTTGCCTCGTGGTGACAGGTCATGGCCAATTCCGAATCTCCTCTATTTTATTCACTTGGGGTTTGATAACCACGTCCAATGATGTACCCCAGGTACTTAGTCTTCTCTAACCGTATCGCGCATTTCTTTGGGTTAGCGGTCAGTCCAGCCTTCCTAAGGGAGTCCACTACAGCCTGCATTTTGGGTAGATGACTTTCCCAGTCGGTACTGTAGATGTCGATATCGTCCACGTAAGCCGAAGCGTACCGACCATGTGGACGAAGTACAATGTCCATGAGTCATTGGAACGTGGCGGGGGTGCCAAAGGGTAACACTTTATACTGATACAGCCCCTCAGAGGTGACAAAGGCAGTTTTTACTTTGGCAGCCTCCGTTAAGGGCACCTGCCAGTAGCCCTTCATGAGGTCCAAAACAGAAAAATATCGGGCTTGTCTTAACCTCTCGATAAGCTCATCTAACTGGGGCATGGCATACGCATCGTACTTGGAGATTTTGTTTAGTTAGCATTAGCTGCACTTTCTCCACAATGGCTTGTCGCCGAGCCTTGGGTACCCGGTATAGTTTTAGCCAGATTTTTGCCTGAGGCTCAGTGACAATGTCAAGCTGGATTATGGAAGTGCGTCCAGGGAGGTCCGAGAACACCTCCATGTTTCGACTAATGAACTCCCTGGTTTCCTGAGCCTGTTTAGAGGAGAGGCTGTCAGCAACTTTTACTGTGGCAACTGATTTTCTTGCATCAGATCGAGAAGCCTGAACCCCTTCTCTTACAAAACCTGGCCGCGGGCTGTCTTCAGTAGAGGACTCCCTATATTTCCATGGTTTTAGTAAATTCACATTGTACACCTGCTCCGGCTTTCACCGCCCTGGCTGCTGTACCTTGTAATTTACCTCTCCCACTTTCTCGAGTACCTCGTAGGGCCCCTGCCAGCTAGCTAGGAACTTACTGTCTACAGTTGGTACCAGAACCAAAACCCGATCACCCGGGTTAAAGGATAACTGTCACATTTAGACCCTAATTTCAATTTTCATTTACAGTACAGACCAAAAGTTTGGACACACCTTCTCATTCAAAGAGTTTTCTTTATTTGCATGACTATAAAAATTGTAGATTCACACTGAAGGCATCAAAACTATGAATTAACACATGTGGAATTATATACATAACAAACAAGTGTGAAACAACTGAAAATATGTCATATTCTAGGTTCTTCAAAGTAGCCACCTTTTGCTTTGATTACTGCTTTGCACACTCTTGGCATTCTCTTGATGAGCTTCAAGAGGTAGTCCCCTGAAATGGTTTTCACTTCACAGGTGTGCCCTGTCAGGTTTAATAAGTGGGATTTCTTGCCTTATAAATGGGGTTTGGACCATCAGTGGCGTTGAGGAGAAGTCAGGTGGATACCCAGCTGATAGTCCTACTGAATAGACTGTTAGAATTTGTATTATGGCAAGAAAAAAGCAGCTAAGTAAAGAAAAACGAGTGGCCATCATTACTTTAAGAAATGAAGGTCAGTCAGTCAGCCGAAAAATTGGGAAAACTTTGAAAGTAAGGGCTATTTGACAAATTTACTATCAGTGTTAGAGATTTTTTATAATAGGATATATTGTCACAATAGTTTTTAAGTAAAGAGCATATATGAAACAAAGGAAAGTGACTTTTAAAAATACCTTTAATGAATATTTAAGTGGGTATAGGTATGTATATACCAACAGTGAAAGGACTACAATAGCTGAGATTACTCAGTAGGGGAGTAGTAACCCCTTTGACGAAAAACACACATAATGACACGGTAATACACTTAAATAGATGGGTACGGGAAAATAATTCTAGCCCGAAGTATGCCGGGCCAGAAACAAAAACCAGCTACCCCTAGAGTCCCTAGAGGTCTGCTGTGCCCAGGGCGGCCCCCTAAAGGTGGAGGTTCCCTGTCCCCGAACCTAGTGCTAACCGGTCCCTAGAAATCCCTACATATGAAATATGCTCCAGGATAAAAAAGTAAAGAGTAAATGGTGATCTATATGGATACACGTCACCGTAACTCTCTTGAAAACACGATCTGATAATCGCTAGTAATTCCCAAGATTTAATGGTCACTAGTAATCCCCGACGCGTTTCGCCTAATACTTATCAGGTTCATCAGGGGGTAACATGGTTTGTGGTACTTAGCTTTGCGACCAGATATCAAGACCACGATACTTATTTTGTTGCCGGTCCCCAAGAGGAAGAAATAGACCTCTAACGTCCCGCTCAGTGGTGCCTAAAAATGAATAAATAACAGTGTAACTAAAAAAGGGGCCTATCAGTGGCAGGCCAAAGAATGCAGAACAAACGCCGCACAGAGGATACCCACACAAAACTCCAGAATGGCCCTCAGCATGGAATATACCGCATAATTACACAGGCAAGATCATTAAGTTAGTTGGTAAACAGGAAGGTGTGACATTCCCACAGGCAGTGATAACAGATATACATTATTTCTAATCAAGGCCCATAGATTTGCAAGTATTCACAAGAAGCATAAAGCTATTAGGACTTACAGGCGGAAGAGATGGGGGTTTCTCCAGGCAAACAATCGGGCTTTGTGGGTCCAGAGCTGAACCCTGCTTCGGAGGAGCCAGCTATTTAAAGACTCGCGCTAACCAGCGTTCACTTCCGGACGCTCAGGCACAAGTTCCGGCCTTTGGAACGCACGCTGGAACGCAAATAGCTATGAGTCACTTCGGGGATCGTGGAACGCAAGATGGAGCGCACAACGAAACCGGAAGTGACGTGACAACAGTCACTACAGGCCGGTGGAACGCAGCGATGGAACGCATCATCAGGAGAAGTGCTCCACTGATTCCCGCAAGAGCTGCAAGAGCCCTTTCTAGAGGCCCCTCAGGAATGGGGACCAGCCAGAAACAGCTATTTAGAAAGGAGAGGTATTTCTCCACCCTCCGGCAAGGGTCTTAAAAGAAAGGGCAAAGGGACCTCATGGACGTTTTTCTTACTAAAAAATATACAAGAATTATAAGTAGAAATTTGATAATTCTCTGTGTTATCTCCCAACAGTCGGAGAGGAGACCACACAGAGCTTAGTACGGATGAGGTGATCGGATACTGGAGTCACCTATATAATAAGATGCTTTACGCATCGATTTGAACAGTTAGGAGGGCTATTTGACCATGAAGGAGAGTGATGGGGTGCTGCGCCAGATGACCTGGCCTCCACAGTCACCGGACCTGAACCCAATCGAGATGGTTTGGGGTGAGCTGGACCGCAGAGTGAAGGCAAAAGGGCCAACAAGTGCTAAGCATCTCTGGGAACTCCTTCAAGACTGTTGGAAGACCATTTCAGGGGACTACCTCTTGAAGCTCATCAAGAGAATGCCAAGAGTGTGCAAAGCAGTAATCAAAGCAAAAGGTGGCTACTTTGAAGAACCTAGAATATGACATATTTTCAGTTGTTTCACACTTGTTTGCTATGTATATAATTCCACATGTGTTAATTCATAGTTTTGATGCCTTCATAGTCATGAAAATAAAGAAAACTCTTTGAATGAGAAGGTGTGTCCAAACTTTTGGTCTGTACTGTATGTAGTTACTAATAACATGATATTCCAGAATCAGTTACTATTAGACTGACTTACCCCATATTTAATAAGATTCAGCCCTTAGCAACCAGTCTGCATAAAACTGCAATTTTACTATTCAGTTAAGATGGCCGCCACTGCCCATACCCTGAGGCTAATCCCGCCTGCCCTCACTAGCCAGTAACAATAGCCCCCCAAAAGTGTCAGTAACCAGAGCCCTCCCCCTAAAGGGTTAATCTTCTGCAGCACAAAGGGGTCCTCTTACCACATGTTGCTTTCATTTATACACTGAGCAGATGGCAGATCTCCCTTCCCTGCTTCTGCGTGCTCCGTCCTTCAACAGATAGACAGACCATGCCTAGCAACCCTATTTTAAGCACAGGTAAAAGTAGGCAGTACAGGGAACAAAACTGTGGAATTAAGGGGTAATTGAATACACAGTGAAAAGTTTAAATACCAAATGATAAGCCAATTCTGATGGGACCATACAGGCCTTACAGCTGCTACACAGACAGAATCCGTTGTGCGTCTTTTTACCTTCCTTCTGACTGATCAAAAGAAGGGTCAAATAAATGGTGATTTCAAGAAGGCCAAACAAGGACAATAGCGACCCCGTCATAGAGTGGGAAGGGGGGTAAGAGCATGAGAAGTCCACAGAGTGACCCTATGACATAGTGGTGAGGTGGAAGCAGCATGAGACCACCTAGTAGCACAATGACAGGATCTGGAGGTGGCGGCAGCATCAGGAGGCCACAGAGTGGCACAATGACAAAGTGTGGAGGTGACAGAAGCAGTATGATTAGGCCACAGAGTGGCATGGTGACATAGTGTGGAGATGGCAGCATCAGGAGGCCACAGAGTGGCACAATGACAAAGTGTGGAGGTGACAGAAGCAGTATGATTAGGCCACAGAGTGGCATGGTGACATAGTGTGGAGATGGCAGCATCAGGAGGCCACAGAGTGGCACAATGACAAAGTGTGGAGGTGACAGAAGCAGTATGATTAGGCCACAGAGTGGCACGGTGACATAGTGTGGAGATGGCAGCATCAGTGAGCCACAGAGTGGCACGGTGACATAGTGTGGAGATGGCAGCAACAGCAGTATGATACCACAGAGTGGCAAGGTGACATAGTGTGGACATGGCAGCATTAGGAGGCCACAGAGTGGCACAGTGACATAGTGTGGAGATGGCAGAAACAGCAGCATGATACCACAGAGTGGCACGGTGACATAGTGTGGAGATGGCAGCAACGGCAGTATGATACCACAGAGTGGCACGGTGACATAGTGTGGAGATGGCAGCAACGGCAGTATGATACCACAGAGTGGCAAGGTGACATAGTGTGGAGATGGCAGAAACAGCAGCAGCAGCATGATACCACAGAGTGGCAAGGTGACATAGTGTGGACATGACAGCATCAGGAGGCCATAAAGTGGCACGGTGACATAGTGTGGAGATGGCAGCATCAGGAGGCCACAAAGTGGCATGGTGACATATTGTGGACATGGCAGCAACAGCAGCAGCAGGATGATACCACAGAGTGGCACGGTGACATAGTATGGAGATGGATGATCTAATCTGATGCATAAGGCATTGGTGGGTGGAAATCCTGGATGATCCACGCCTGATTTATCTTGACAAAAGTAAGTCTCTACACATTTTGGGTGGACAGACGAGTTCTTCTTTAGGTAACTATGGCCCCCGCCGCACTACACACCCGCTCTGATGACACACTACTTGCCGGGCAGGACAGCTTTTCCAGTGCAAACTCGGCAAGTTGCGGCCACAAATCCAGTTTGGCTGCCCAGTAGTCCGGCGGATCTTCTATGACGGCTGGCAGGGTGCTGTCAAAGTATGCCACCACCTGCTGGTTCAGGTCCTGCTCCAGGTTTACCTGCTGCTGCTAGGGAGTAGTTTCTTCACTATGCGGGTGAAGAAAGCTGCTCATCAGAGACTCTAGACTAAGGCTCGTGGTGCTGCTGTCACTTGCGACGAAGTTGAAGATCCAGTCAACCAATCAAGAACCGCTGGGTTGCTGGTAAAGACACGACCGCTAGCTGACATGTGGACCTGAAGAAACCCCTGCTGCCATGCCCTTTTACTCTGCTGTGACCTGTGCCTGCGCCAGAATCATTTACGCCTCTGACACTCCCCTGTGCAGGGCCTGGCACTTCTCTGTCTGACATACTTTTAGCTGAACTAAATAAATTAAAAGCAAATTAAAACACCCTAAAAGCGCCAAATATACACTGCTCAAAAAAATAAAGGGAACACTTAAACAACACAATGTAACTCCAAGTCAATCACACTTCTGTGAAATCAAACTGTCCACTTAGGAAGCAACACTGAGTGACAATCAATTTCACATGCTGTTGTGCAAATGGGATAGACAACAGGTGGAAATTATAGGCAATTAGCAAGACACCCCCAATAAAGGAGTGGTTCTGCAGGTGGTGACCACAGACCACTTCTCAGTTCCTATGCTTCCTGGCTGATGTTTTGGTCACTTTTGAATGCTGGCGGTGCTTTCACTATAGTGGTAGCATGAGACGGAGTCTACAACCCACACAAGTGGCTCAGGTAGTGCAGCTTATCCAGGATGGCACATCAATGCGAGCTGTGGCAAGAAGGTTTGCTGTGTCTGTCAGCGTAGTGTCCAGAGCATGGAGGCGCAACCAGGAGACAGGCCAGTACATCAGGAGACGTGGAGGAGGCCATAGGAGGGCAACAACCCAGCAGCAGGACCGCTACCTCCGCCTTTGTGCAAGGAGGAACAGGAGGAGCACTGCCAGAGCCCTGCAAAATGACCTCCAGCAGGCCACAAATGTGCATGTGTCTGCTCAAACGGTGAGAAACAGACTCCATGAGGGTGATATGATGGCCCGACGTCCACAGGTGGGGGTTGTGCTTACAGCCCAACACCGTGCAGGACGTTTGGCATTTGCCAGAGAACACCAAGATTGGCAAATTCGCCACTGGCGCCCTGTGCTCTTCACAGATGAAAGCAGGTTCACACTGAGCATATGTGACAGACGTGACAGAGTCTGGAGATGCTGTGGAGAATGTTCTGCTGTCTGCAACATCCTCCAGCAATGCCAGCATGACCGTTTTGGCATTGGGTCAGTAATGGTGTGGGGTGGCATTTCTTTGGAGGGCCGCACAGCCCTCCATGTGCTCGCCAGAGGTAGCCTGACTGCCATTAGGTACCGAGATGAGATCCTCAGACCCCTTGTGAGACCATATGCTGGTGCGGTTGGCCCTGGGTTCCTCCTAATGCAAGACAATGCTAGACCTCATGTGGCTGGAGTGTGTCAGTAGTTCCTGCAAGATGAAGGCATTGATGCTATGGACTGGCCCACCCGTTCCCCAGACCTGAATCCAATTGAGCACATCTGGGACATCATGTCTCGCTCTATCCACCAACGTCACGTTGCACCACAGACTGTCCAGGAGTTGGCAGATGCTTTAGTCCAGGTCTGGGAGGAGATCCCTCAGGAGACCGTCCGCCACCTCATCAGGAGCATGCACAGGCGTTGTAGGGAGGTCATACAGGCATGTGGAGGCCACACACACTACTGAGCCTCATTTTGACTTGTTTTAAGGACATTACATCAAAGTTGGATCAGCCTGTAGTGTGTTTTTCCACTTTAATTTTGAGTGTGACTCCAAATCCAGACCTTGATGGGTTAAAAAATTTGATTTCCATTTTTTTATTTTTGTGTGATTTTGTTGTCAGCACATTCAACTATGTAAAGAACAAAGTATTTCAGTAGAATATTTAATTAACTCAGATCTAGGATGTGTTATTTTTGTGTTCCCTTTATTTTTTTGAGCAGTGTATATTTTTTTTTTTACTGAGATAGGCAGCTAAAGGATTTGAAACTGGCAACAAAACAATTTCAACGTAAATAACAGCATAAGTTAACTGCGTATATATTTCTCGTATTGGACTAAAATAGGCCACTAAACGATTTCTACCGTATTTTTCGCTTTATAAGACGCACCCCCCCCCCCCCCCCAAAAGTGGGGGGAAAATGGCCGTGCGTCTTATAAAGCGAATACTTCGCTGGCCGCTATGCTGCACAGAGCGGCCAGCAAACTATCAGTGTGAAGGGAGGAGGCGGGGACACTCATGGCGGGGCCCGGTGCAGTGACTCTACTCTAATACACCGGGCCCCGCAACTGTTAAACATTCAATCTGATCTATATCTAATTGTATACACGCTGTACGTTACTTACTGTAGTACCGTAAGTACTCCTCCCTCCACACTGATGCATCTGATGGGGGATCTGTAGATGACACTTATGGGGATCTGTGGATGACATAAGTGTCATCCACAGAGCCCCATAAGTGTCATCCACAGATCCCCCATCAGTGTAATGCACAGATCCCCCTCAGTGTCATTCACAGATCCCCCCTCAGTGTCATCCACAGAGCCCCATAAGTGTCATCCACAGATCCACCATCAGTGTCATCCACAGAGCCCCCCTCAGTGTCATCCACAGAGCCCCCCTCAGTGTCATTCACAGATCCCCCCTGTGTCATTCACAGATCCCCCCTCAGTGTCATTCACAGATTAGCCCCCCTCAGTGTCATCCACAGATCCCCCCATAACAGTGCGTCATCCACAGATCCCCATAACAGTGCGTCATCCACAGACCACCATTAGTTCAAAACCTACCAAAAGCACACCTTTTGGTTCAAAATATTTTTTTCTTATTTTCCTCCTCAAAAACCTAGGTGCGTCTTATCATCAGGTGCGTCTTATAAAGCAAAAAATATGGTAAATAACAACAAAAGTGAACTGTGAATATTTCTCTTTTTCTCTAGAAATATGACAAGATTCGCTTTTAGCGCAAATAACACCAAATATGAACTAAGTCTATTTTTCTCTTTTTCTCTAGAAATATGGCAATAAATGCTTCTAGTGCAAATAACACCAAATGTGAACTGTGTTTATTTTTCTCGTATTGGAGTGAAATATGACAAGAAACGCTTTTAGCGCAAATAACAGCAAATATGAACTTAGTCTATTTTTCTCTAGAAATATCGCAATAAACGCTTTTAGCGCAAATAACAACAAAAGTGACCTGCGTAAATATTTCTCGTATTTTATTGAAACAGGCCACTAAATGATATCAGCACAGTTAACAGCAAAAGTGACCTGTGTATACAGTACAGACCAAAAGTTTGGACACACCTTCTCATTCAAAGAGTTTTCCTTATTTTCATGACTATGAAAATTGTAGATTCACACTGAAGGCATCAAAACTATGAATTAACACATGTTGAATTATAGACATAACAAACAAGTGTGAAACAACTGAAAATATGTCATATTCTAGGTTCTTCAAAGTAGCCATCTTTTGCTTGGATTACTGCTTTGCACACTCTTGGCATTCTCTTGATGAGCTTCAAGAGGTAGTCCCCTGAAATGGTTTTCACTTCACAGGTGTGCCCTGTCAGGTTTAATAAGTGGGATTTCTTGCCTTATAAATGGGGTTGGGACCATCAGTGGCGTTGAGGAGAAGTCAGGTGGATACACAGCTGATAGTCCTACTGAATAGACTGTTAGAATTTGTATTATGGCAAGAACAAAGCAGCTAAGTAAAGAAAAACAAGTGGCCATCATTACTTTAAGAAATGAAGGTCAGTCAGTCAGCCGAAAAATTGGGAAAACTTTGAAAGTAAGGGCTATTTGACCATGAAGGAGAGTGATGGGGTGCTGCGCCAGATGACCTGGCCTCCACAGTCACCGGACCTGAACCCAATCGAGATGGTTTGGGGTGAGCTGGACCGCAGAGTGAAGGCAAAAGGGCCAACAAGTGCTAAGCATCTTTGGGAACTCCTTCAAGACTGTTGGAAGACCATTTCAGGGGACTACCTCTTGAAGCTCATCAAGAGAATGCCAAGAGTGTGCAAAGCAGTAATCAAAGCAAAAGGTGGCTACTTTGAAGAACCTAGAATATGACATATTTTTAGTTGTTTCACACTTGTTTGTTATGTATATAATTCCACATGTGTTAATTCATAGTTTTGATGCCTTCAGTGTGAATCTACAATTTTCATAGTCATGAAAATAAAGAAAACTCTTTGAATGAGAAGGTGTGTCCAAACTTTTGGTCTGTACTGTATATTTATCTTTTTCCACAGATAAAAGCCACTAAAGGCTTTTCAACATAGCACTTGCATCCCAATAACTAATTGCTGGAATGACAGAGCTGTATTATCCGATTCCCTGTCGTCCTAACCAGCAGCACAAATGGGGATTCCTCCCCTGTGAAGTTGGTCAGGACAGGCAGAATTTTTGTTGAAAAAGAAAATGACTGCCAAGTATAATTAACTAACTAATTAAACCCACCCCTATATAGGATTCCCCGCCCTGGCAGGAGGTTCTTTTTTTCTGTCCTGTGAACCTAGGACAGGCCAGACTCCCAAGCTGGAGTCTGTTTATATCTTTCTTAAATGTACTGCTTTCTTTTTTTCTAGGATACCTGCTGAGATGCCCTTCCTGAGACCAGGCCTCTGTGATCATGGGGGTGCCATGACAGCATTCCGGTCTTTCTTCTGCCGACCGCTCCGGAGTTTTAGCTTCGGGCGGCCGGCCGGCGCTCCAGCCGCGTCCCGGAAGAGCATCATTTGACGATCTCCGGGCGGGCGGGCGCGCAGTGCTTGCGGCCGCTAGTATTGTATTTTCTTCACCTCCTGTCCTCTATGCGTGTCTGAGGACAGGAGGCAGGGGCCAGATATATTTATATTATATTTTTATGTATACTTTTCCTAGAGTGCCGCCACAACTGAGTCAGATCTTTCCTTCTGACTTCACTTCCGGGT
Source organism: Bufo bufo (assembly GCF_905171765.1). NCBI lineage: Eukaryota > Metazoa > Chordata > Amphibia > Anura > Bufonidae > Bufo > Bufo bufo. The sequence continues at coordinate 609,290,808 of NC_053392.1, read as the reverse complement.
AGGAGATTATCTCTCCGCCCTCTGGCTATTTAAAGTCAGTCTGCCTAGCTCAGTGTGGCAGGAATAAGGATTCTACTCCAGTCACATTCAGAGCTGCACTTCCCAGCAGGTGGTCAGTTTGAGAGATCCTGCTAGTGTACTATTCTTTGTCTCAATATGACATCTCCAGGTTCCGGACATGGGAAATCTATGAAAAAACAAAGGCATCTTGCATGTTCTAATTGTGGCACTCCATTGCCAGATTCGTATAAATTCCACTGTTGCCCTGGGTGTCAGCCCATGCCTCCCAATACGGAGCCTACAGTCTGTGATATGTTTTCCTGGATGAAGGAATTTATGGACACTTCTATTACGGAGATTAAGAATGCGGTCTCTGGTAAGAGACCTAAACAGGCCTCTCCTGGTCCTGTCTCTATGTCCGAAGAGGTTATTTCGGTCGAGGATGATTCCTCTTCTGAGAAAGAGGGTTCAGCTTTTCTTTTTCCGGCTGAATAGACTCAACTTCTTCTACTCTGCATCAGGTCAAGGGACCAGGATGTTGAGCTAGGGGAAGCTCCAGATTCTACTTCCACGGAGCCAAGGGCCTTTAAAGTGGACGAGTCTCTAAGGAAACTAATGACAACGGAGTGGAAATACCCCGAAAAGGGTCCGGTTCTCACTCTTAAATTAATGTTTCCCTTGCAGGAAAAAGAGTCTGATCTTTAGATACCACCTCCGAAAGTCGATATGGCGATATCTAAACTTATTAAGAGGACCCTCGTGCCATCCGATGATGGCAGTAATCTCCAGGACCCCCTGGACAGACGAGCAGAATGCAGCCTTAGGCGCAATTATGCTGCCGCAGCTGCCTCATCATCAGTTGCTATCGCATCGAGTGAGGTAGAGAATTTTATCCGCGCCCGCGTCCTTTGGATCTAATCCGATTTAGAATCTGGTATGGCCAGAAATGATGTCCTGGACCAATTCAAGACCCTCCTCCTTGGAATCGATTTCCTATGCGGTGTTGCACCACAACATCTTAAGCTAGCAGCCAAGACAATGGCTCTTTCTTCGTTCAGTAGACGCCCCCTTTGGTTCAGACCGTGGGTGGCAGATAACACCTCAAAGTTCAACCTGTGTGGTCTCCCCTATGAGCCCGGAAGATTGTTTGGGTCTGAGCTCGATCGCTTGATGGAGAGCTTGGCTGACAAGAAGGGGAAGTACCTTCCACAACAGACCTTTCGAGGCTGAGGAAGAGCTAGAGGAGGGAGATATCAGAGTTCGTCCAGGTCCCAGAAATGCTCTGAGAGCCACAGATACGGTAGAGGTAGCGGTCGTGGGAAGGACTGCAAGGCTGACCCATGACTCTCATCAGCCTTCTAGAAGTCACCCTCCCCTACCCCCTCCAGTTCCGCTGCATGTGGCACTATCCCCCAATCTTCCTCCAGTCGGAGCATGTTTAAGTTTGTTCAGGAATTTTTGGCTTCAAGAAATTCTGTATCCCTGAGTTTTGGATGTAGTGACAACCGGGTACAAGATCCTGACAAAACCCCTTGCCCACGACAAGCAGCTAGTCTTGGAGGACTCCGTTCTTCAGTACGTCCAAAAGAAAGCTCTAGAGGAGGTCCCTCCTCGCGAACGGGGTCGAGGGGTCTATTCCACGATTTTTTTTGTCCCAAAGCAGTCGCGTGATTGGCGTACGATTATTGACCTACGCTATCTGAATCGCTTTATCAGGCAAAAGCGCTTACGCTCAATAATCAATATTCTGAATCCCGGAGACCTTATGGTCACCATAGATCTGAAGGACGCGTACCTTCATGTTCCCATTAGGGAAGAGCGAACCCGAACTGTATCATCCAGAGACCAGGAGAAGCCAAATTCCTCCTCAGCTAGTCAGTCCCCAATACAGCAGAAGATAGTAAGAGCAGAAGATATAAATTCCTGCCACATTACAGAGCCACAAGCAGACGACTTATCCTGCAAAGAGCTCCAGGCACATGATAGAGCAGAAGATATATATTCCTGCCACACATTGCCAATTCCTGCTGGGACTAAAGACTAATGCTGTATCTCGCATGGATGAAAGCTGCATCTATTAAAGACAAGTTTGAACATTATTCCAAGTTTGGATCTCAATTATTGCTGCAAATCCTTCAATTACTCCTACTAGCAACACACTCATTTTATTGCAAATGAGCCAGGGTCCAGGAGTCCAGCCATACCCAGGTAGAAGACACTATTGACACTATTGCCATTATCACACAGAGACATTACACCACTCTGGAATTCCTAACCTGGTAGGTGAGTTACAACACCTTAAAGCGCCCTGTGTTAGTACCCTGCGCACGCTGCAATTGGCGTCACGAACAAAACTATAGACTAGGGAAGAGCGAACCCGAACTGTATAGTTCGGGTTCGTACCGAATTTTGGGGTGTCCGTGACACGGACCCGAACCCGAACATTTTCGTAAAAGTCTGTGTTCGGGTTCGGTATTCGGCGCTTTCTTGGCGCTTTTTGAAAGGCTGCAAAGCAGCCAATCAACAAGCGTCATACTACTTGGCCCAAGAGGCCATCACAGCCATGCCTACTATTGGCATGGCTGTGATTGGCCAGTGCAGCATGTGACCCAGCCTCTATTTAAGCTGGAGTCACGTAGCGCCGCACGTCACTCTGCTATGATCAGTGTAGGGAGAGGTTGCAGCTGCGACGTTAGGGCGAGATTAGGCAGATTAACTCCTCCAAAAGACTTCATTCTGTGATCGATCTGCAGCTGTGGATCATTGAAGTTCTATTATTGACTTGCTCACTTTTTTGAGGCTGCCCAGAGCGTTTTTAGATCACTTTTTTTCTGGGGTGATCGGCGGCCATTTTGTGACTTGTGGAGCGCCAGCACAAGCTATCACCAAGTGTATTTAACCATCGATAGTGTGGTTATTTTGTGCTATATCCTACATCAGCTGCAGGCTGAGCCTGTGTCACCCAAGTGCATTTAACCATCAACAGTCTGATTATTTTTTGGCCATATACTACATCTGGTGCAGGCTGAGCCTGTGTCACCCAAGTGCATTTAACCATCAACAGTCTGATTATTTTTTGGCCATATACTACATCTGGTGCAGGCTGAGCCTGTGTCACCCAAGTGCATTTAACCATCAACAGTCTGATTATTTTTTTGGCCATATACTACATCTGGTGCAGGCTGAGCCTGTGTCACCCAAGTGCATTTAACCATCAACAGTGTGGTTATTTTTTGGCCATATATTACATCAGGGGCAAGTTGAGCCTGTCACCCAGCGCCTAAAAAATAGACCTGACATTTCTATTCAACCAAATCTGTACTGTTTTAGCTGGTCAAGTTATTTGTAGTGACCGTAAAAGCACACTTTTTTTTCTGGGTTGAAAAACTATTCCCAAATTTGCCATTCTCAAAATAACTAGTTTCTGGTATTTGAGGCCTACTTGAAATCTATCCCAAAAAGAATATCTTACATTGAAGGTACTGATAGTGTCATTCAGAAAAACCTAAGACACACGCTAGCGTGCTGATAGAAGTCTGATTCTGTGATTAAACCTATACCTGTCACACAGCGCAAAAAAAACCAGGCCTCACATCTCTAGTTAACCAAATCTGTACTGTTTTAGCTGGTCAAGTTATTTGTAGTGACCGTAAAAGCACACTTTTTGTTCTGGGTTGAAAAACCATTCCCAAATTTGCCATTCTCAAAATAACTAGTTTCTGGTATTTGAGGCCTACTTGAAATCTATCCCAAAAAGAATATCTTACATTGAAGGTACTGATAGTGTCATTCAGAAAAACCTAAGACACACGCTAGCGTGCAGATAGAAGTCTGATTCTGAGATTAAACCTTAACCTGTCACACAGTACAAAAAAAAACAGGTCTCACATTTCTATTCAAGCAAATCTGTACTGTTTAATCTGGTCAAGTTATTTGTAGCGACCGTAAAAGCCCTATTTTTTTTCTGGGTTGAAAAACTATTCCCAAATTTGCCATTCTCAAAATAACTAGTTTCTGGTATTTGAGGCCTACTTGAAATCTATCCCAAAAAGGATATCTTACATTGAAGGTACTGATAGTGTCATTCAGAAAAACCTAAGACACACGCTACCGTGCAGATAGAAGTCTGATTCTCTGATTAAACCTATACCTGTCACACAGCGCAAAAAAAAACAGGCCTCACATTTCTATTCAACCAAATCTGTACTGTTTTAGCTGGTCAAGTTATTTGTAGTGACCGTAAAAGCACTTTTTATTTTCTGGATTGAAAAACTATTCCCAAATTTGCCATTCTCAAAATAACTAGTTTCTGGTATTTGAGGCCTACTTGAAATCTATCCCAAAAAGGATATCTTACATTGAAGGTACTGATAGTGTCATTCAGAAAAACCTAAGACACACGCTAGCGTGCAGATAGAAGTCTGATTCTGAGATTAAACCTTAACCTGTCACACAGTGCAAAAAAAAACAGGTCTCACATTTCTATTCAACCAAATCTGTACTGTTTTAGCTGGTCAAGTTATTTGTAGTGACCGTAAAAGCACACTTTTTTTTCTGGGTTGAAAAACTATTCCCAAATTTGCCATTCTCAAAATAACTAGTTTCTGGTATTTGAGGCCTACTTGAAATCTATCCCAAAAAGAATATCTTACATTGAAGGTACTGATAGTGTCATTCAGAAAAACCTAAGACACACGCTAGCGTGCTGATAGAAGTCTGATTCTGTGATTAAACCTATACCTGTCACACAGCGCAAAAAAAACCAGGCCTCACATCTCTAGTTAACCAAATCTGTACTGTTTTAGCTGGTCAAGTTATTTGTAGTGACCGTAAAAGCACACTTTTTGTTCTGGGTTGAAAAACCATTCCCAAATTTGCCATTCTCAAAATAACTAGTTTCTGGTATTTGAGGCCTACTTGAAATCTATCCCAAAAAGAATATCTTACATTGAAGGTACTGATAGTGTCATTCAGAAAAACCTAAGACACACGCTAGCGTGCAGATAGAAGTCTGATTCTGAGATTAAACCTTAACCTGTCACACAGTACAAAAAAAAACAGGTCTCACATTTCTATTCAAGCAAATCTGTACTGTTTAATCTGGTCAAGTTATTTGTAGCGACCGTAAAAGCCCTATTTTTTTTCTGGGTTGAAAAACTATTCCCAAATTTGCCATTCTCAAAATAACTAGTTTCTGGTATTTGAGGCCTACTTGAAATCTATCCCAAAAAGGATATCTTACATTGAAGGTACTGATAGTGTCATTCAGAAAAACCTAAGACACACGCTACCGTGCAGATAGAAGTCTGATTCTCTGATTAAACCTATACCTGTCACACAGCGCAAAAAAAAACAGGCCTCACATTTCTATTCAACCAAATCTGTACTGTTTTAGCTGGTCAAGTTATTTGTAGTGACCGTAAAAGCACTTTTTATTTTCTGGATTGAAAAACTATTCCCAAATTTGCCATTCTCAAAATAACTAGTTTCTGGTATTTGAGGCCTACTTGAAATCTATCCCAAAAAGGATATCTTACATTGAAGGTACTGATAGTGTCATTCAGAAAAACCTAAGACACACGCTAGCGTGCAGATAGAAGTCTGATTCTGAGATTAAACCTTAACCTGTCACACAGTGCAAAAAAAAACAGGTCTCACATTTCTATTCAACCAAATCTGTACTGTTTTAGCTGGTCAAGTTATTTGTAGCGACCGTAAAAGCCCTATTTTTTTTCTGGGTTGAAAAACTATTCCCAAATTTGCCATTCTCAAAATAGTTTCTGGTATTTGAGGCCTACTTGAAATCTATCCCAAAAAGGATATCTTACATTGAAGGTACTGATAGTGTCATTCAGAAAAACCTAAGACACACGCTAGCGTGCAGATAGAAGTCTGATTCTGAGATTAAACCTTAACCTATCACACAGTGCAAAAAAAAACAGGTCTCACATTTCTATTCAAGCAAATCTGTACTGTTTTAGCTGGTCAAGTTATTTGTAGCGACCGTAAAAGCCCTATTTTTTTTCTGGGTTGAAAAACTATTCCCAAATTTGCCATTCTCAAAATTGTGGTGAACGGGAACAATGAGGAAAACATCTAATAAGGGACGCGGACGTGGACATGGTCGTGGTGGTGTTAGTGGACCCTCTGGTGCTGGGAGAGGACGTGGCCGTTCTGCCACAGCCACATGTCCTAGTGTACCAACTACCTCAGGTCCCAGTAGCCGACAGAATTTACAGCCATATTTGGTGGGGCCCAATGCCGTTCTAAGGATGGTAAGGCCTGAGCAGGTACAGGCATTAGTCAATTGGGTGGCCGACAGTGCATCCAGCACGTTCACATTATCTCCCACCCAGTCTTCTGCAGAAAGCGCACAGATGGCGCATGAAAACCAAGCCCATCAGTCTGTCGCATCACCCCCATGCATATCAAGGAAACTGTCTGAGCCTCAAGTTATGCAGCAGTCTCTTATGCTGTTTGAAGACTCTGCTGCCAGGGTTTCCCAAGGGCGTCCACCTAGCTCTTCACCAGGGGTGGAAGAGATAGAATGCACTAACGTTCAACCACTTATGTTTCCTGATGATGAGGACATGGGAATACCACCTCAGCACGTCTCTGATGATGACGAAACACAGGTGCCAACTGCTGCGTCTTTCTGCAGTGTGCAGACTGAACAGGAGGTCAGGGGTCAAGACTGGGTGGAAGACGATGCAGGGGACGATGAGATCCTAGACCCCACATGGAATTAAGGTCGTGCCACTGACTTTCAGAGTTCGGAGGAAGAGGCCGAGCCAACAGCGTAGCAAAAGAGGGAGCAGTGGGCAAAATCAGAACACCCGCCGCCAAGAGACTCCGCCTGCTACTGACCGCCGCCATCTGGGACCGAGCACCCCAAAGGCAGCTTCAAGGAGTTCCCTGGCATGGCACTTCTTCAAACAATGTGCTGACGACAAGACCCGAGTGGTTTGCACGCTGTGCCATCAGAGCCTGAAGCGAGGCATTAACGTTCTGAACCTTAGCACAACCTGCATGACCAGGCACCTGCATGCAAAGCATGAACTGCAGTGGAGTAAACACCTTAAAAACAAGGAAGTCACTCAGGCTCCCCCTGCTGCCTCTTCTGCTGCTGCCGCCTCGGCCTCTTCTGCTGCTGCCGCCGCCTCAGCCTCTTCTGCTGCTGCTGCCGCCGCCTCGGCCTCTGCCTCTGGAGGAACGTTGGCACCTGCCGCCCAGCAAACATGGGATGTACCACCAACACCACCACCTGCGTCACCAAGCATCTCAACCATGTCACACGGCAGCGTTCAGCTCTCCATCTCACAAACATTTGAGAGAAAGCGTAAATTCCCACCTAGCCACCCTCGATCCCTGGCCCTGAATGCCAGCATTTCTAAACTACTGGCCTTTGAAATGCTGTCATTTAGGCTGGTGGACACACACAGCTTCAAACAGCTCATGTCGCTTGCTGTCCCACAGTATGTTGTTCCCAGCCGCCACTACTTCTCCAAGAGAGCCGTGCCTTCCCTGCACAAACAAGTGTCCGATAAAATCAAGTGTGCACTGCGCAACGCCATCTGTGGCAAGGTCCACCTAACCATAGATACGTGGACCAGTAAGCACGGCCAGGGACGCTATATCTCCCTAACTGCACACTGGGTAAATGTAGTGGCGGCTGGGCCCCAGGCGGAGAGCTGTTTGGCGCACGTCCTTCCGCCGCCAAGGATCGCAGGGCAACATTCTTTGCCTCCTGTCTCCTCCTCCTCCTACTCAGCTTCCTCCTCCTCTTCTTCCACCTGCTTATCCAGTCAGCCACACACCTTCACCACCAACTTCAGCACAGCCCGGGGTAAACGTCAGCAGGCCGTTCTGAAACTCATATGTTTGGGGACAGGCCCCACACCGCACAGGAGTTGTGGGGGGGGGTATAGAACAACAGACCGACGAGTGGTTGCTGCTGATGAGCCTCAAGCCCAGCCTGGTGGTGTGCGATAATGGGCGAAATCTCGTTGCAGCTCTGGGACTAGCCGGTTTGACGCACATCCCTTGCCTGGCGCATGTGCTGAATTTGGTGGTGCAGAAGTTCATTCGCAACTACCCCGACATGTCAGAGCTGCTGCATAAAGTGCGGGCCGTCTGTTCGCGCTTCCGGCATCCACACCCTGCCGCTGCTCGCCTGTCTGCGCTACAGCGTAACTTCGGCCTTCCCACTCACCGCCTCATATGCAACGTACCCACCAGGTGGAACTCCACCTTGCACATGCTGGACAGACTGTGCGAGCAGCAGCAGGCCATAGTGGAGTTTCAGCTGCAGCACGCACGGGTCAGTCGCACTGCGGATCAGACACACTTCACCACCAATGACTGGGCCTCCATGCGAGACCTGTGTGCCCTGTTGCGCTGTTTCGAGTACTCCACCAACATGGCCAGTGGCGATGACGCCGTTATCAGCGTTACAATACCACTTCTATGTCTCCTTGAGAAAACACTTAGGGCGATGATGGAAGAGGAGGTGGCCCAGGAGGAAGAGGGGTCATTTTAAGCACTTTCAGGCCAGTCTCTTCGAAGTGACTCAGAGGGAGGTTTTTTTCAACACCAGAGGCCAGGTACAAATGTGGCCAGACAGGGCCCACTACTGGAGGACGAGGAGGACGAGGATGAGGAGGAGGTGGAGGAGGATGGGGATGATGCATGTTCACAGCGGGGTGGCATCCAAAGCAGCTCGGGCCCATCACTGGTGCGTGGCTGGGGGGAAACACAGGACGATGACGATACGCCTCCCACAGAGGACAGCTTGTCCTTAACTCTGGGCAGCCTGGCACACATGAGCGACTACATGCTGCAGTGCCTGCGCAACGACAGCAGAGTTGCCCACATTTTAACGTGTGCAGACTACTGGGTTGCCACCCTGCTGGATCCCCGGTACAAAGACAATGTGCCCACCTTACTTCCTACACTGGAGCGTGATAAGAAGATGCGCGAGTACAAGCGCACGTTGGTAGACGCGCTACTGAGAGCATTCCCAAATTTCACAAGGGAACCAGTGGAAGCCCAAGGCGAAGGCAGAGGAGGAGCAAGAGGTCGCCAACGCAGCTGTGTCACGCCCAGCTCCTCTGAGGGCAGGGTTAGCATGGCAGAGATGTGGAAAAGTTTTGTCAACACGCCACAGCTAAGTGCACCACCACCTGATACGGAACGTGTTAGCAGGAGGCAACATTTCACTAACATGGTGGAACAGTACCTGTGCACACCCCTCCACGTACTGACTGATGGTTCGGCCCCATTCAACTTCTGGGTCTCCAAATTGTCCACGTGGCCAGAGCTAGCCTTTTATGCCTTGGAGGTGCTGGCCTGCCCGGCGGCCAGCGTTTTGTCTGAACGTGTATTCAGCACGGCAGGGGGCGTCATTACAGACAAACACAGCCGCCTGTCTACAGCCAATGTGGACAAGCTGACGTTCATAAAAATGAACCAGGCATGGATCCCACAGGACCTGTCCATCCCTTGTGCAGATTAGATATTAATTACCTCCCCTTAACAATATATTATTCTACTCCAGGGCACTTCCTCATTCAATACTATTTTTAATTTCATTTTACCATTATATTGCGGGGCAACCCAAAGTTGAATGAACTTCTCCTCTGTCTGGGTGCCGGGGCCTAAATGTGTGACAGTGGCCTGTTCCAGTGGTGGGTGACGTGAAGCCTGATTCTCTGCTATGACATGAATACAGATTCTGCGCTGACATAAGGCCACATTCTCTGTTACGGGACCTCTCTCCTCTGCCTGGGTGCCTGGGCCTAAATGTGTGACAGTGGCCTGTTCCAGTGGTGGGTGACGTGAAGCCTGATTCTCTGCTATGACATGAAGACAGATTCTGCGCTGACATAAGGCCAGATTCTCTGTTACGGGACCTCTCTCCTCTGCCTGGGTGCCTGGGCCTAAATGTGTGACAGTGGCCTGTTCCAGTGGTGGGTGACGTGAAGCCTGATTCTCTGCTATGACATGAAGACAGATTCTGCGCTGACATAAGGCCAGATTCTCTGTTACGGGACCTCTCTCCTCTGCCTGGGTGCCTGGGCCTAAATGTGTGACAGTGGCCTGTTCCAGTGGTGGGTGACGTGAAGCCTGATTCTCTGCTATGACATTAAGACAGATTCTGCGCTGACATAAGGCCAGATTCTCTGTTACGGGACCTCTCTCCTCTGCCTGGGTGCCTGGGCCTAAATGTGTGACAGTGGCCTGTTCCAGTGGTGGGTGACGTGAAGCCTGATTCTCTGCTATGACATGAAGACAGATTCTGCGCTGACATAAGGCCAGATTCTCTGTTACGGGACCTCTCTCCTCTGCCTGGGTGCCTGGGCCTAAATGTGTGACAGTGGCTTGTTCCAGTGGTGGGTGACGTGAAGCCTGATTCTCTGCTATGACATGAATACAGATTCTGCGCTGACATAAGGCCAGATTCTCTGTTACGGGACCTCTCTCCTCTGCCTGGGTGCCGGGGCCTAAATGTGTGACAGTGGCCTGTTCCAGTGGTGGGTGACGTGAAGCCTGATTCTCTGCTATGACATAAAGACAGATTCTGCGCTGACATAAGGCCAGATTCTCTGTTACGGGACCGCTCTCCTCTGTCTGGGTGCCGGGGCCTAAATGTGTGACAGTGGCCTGTTCCAGTGGTGGGTGACGTGAAGCCTGATTCTCTGCTATGACATGAAGACAGATTCTGCGCTGACATAAGGCCAGATTCTCTGTTACGGGATCTCTCTCCTCTGCCTGGGTGCCTGGGCCTAAATGTGTGACAGTGGCCTGTTCCAGTGGTGGGTGACGTGAAGCCTGATTCTCTGCTATGACATGAATACAGATTCTGCGCTAACATAAGGCCAGATTCTCTGTTACGGGACCTCTCTCCTCTGCCTGGGTGCCTGGGCCTAAATGTGTGACAGTGGCCTGTTCCAGTGGTGGGTGACGTGAAGCCTGATTCTCTGCTATAACATGAAGACAGATTCTGCGCTGACATAAGGCCAGATTCTCTGTTACGGGACCTCTCTCCTCTGTCTGGGTGCCGGGGCCTAAATGTGTGACAATGGCCTGTTCCAGTGGTGGGTGACGTGAAGCCTGATTCTCTGCTATGACATGAAGACAGATTCTGCGCTGACATAAGGCCAGATTCTCTGTTACGGGACCTCTCTCCTCTGCCTGGGTGCCTGGGCCTAAATGTGTGACAGTGGCCTGTTCCAGTGGTGGGTGACGTGAAGCCTGATTCTCTGCTATGACATGAAGACAGATTCTGCGCTGACATAAGGCCAGATTCTCTGTTACGGGACCGCTCTCCTCTGTCTGGGTGCCGGGGCCTAAATGTGTGACAGTGGCCTGTTCCAGTGGTGGGTGACGTGAAGCCTGATTCTCTGCTATGACATGAAGACAGATTCTGCGCTGACATAAGGCCAGATTCTCTGTTACGGGACCGCTCTCCTCTGTCTGGGTGCCGGGGCCTAAATGTGTGACAGTGGCCTGTTCCAGTGGTGGGTGACGTGAAGCCTGATTCTCTGCTATGACATGAAGACAGATTCTGCGCTGACATAAGGCCAGATTCTCTGTTACGGGACCTCTCTCCTCTGCCTGGGTGCCTGGGCCTAAATGTGTGACAGTGGCCTGTTCCAGTGGTGGGTGACGTGAAGCCTGATTCTCTGCTATGACATGAAGACAGATTCTGCGCTGACATAAGGCCAGATTCTCTGTTACGGGACCTCTCTCCTCTGTCTGGGTGTCGGGGCCTAAATGTGTGACAGTGGCCTGTTCCAGTGGTGGGTGACGTGAAGCCTGATTCTTTGCTATGACATGAAGACAGATTCTGCGCTGACATAAGGCCAGATTCTCTGTTACGGGACCTCTCTCCTCTGTCTGGGTGCCGGGGCCTAAATGTGTGACAATGGCCTGTTCCAGTGGTGGGTGACGTGAAGCCTGATTCTCTGCTATGACATGAAGACAGATTCTGCGCTGACATAAGGCCAGATTCTCTGTTACGGGACCTCTCTCCTCTGCCTGGGTGCCTGGGCCTAAATGTGTGACAGTGGCCTGTTCTAGTGGTGGGTGACGTGAAGCCTGATTCTCTGCTATGACATGAAGACAGATTCTGCGCTGACATAAGGCCAGATTCTCTGTTACGGGACCGCTCTCCTCTGTCTGGGTGCCGGGGCCTAAATGTGTGACAGTGGCCTGTTCCAGTGGTGGGTGACGTGAAGCCTGATTCTCTGCTATGACATTAAGACAGATTCTGCGCTGACATAAGGCCAGATTCTCTGTTACGGGACCTCTCTCCTCTGCCTGGGTGCCTGGGCCTAAATGTGTGACAGTGGCCTGTTCCAGTGGTGGGTGACGTGAAGCCTGATTCTCTGCTATGACATGAAGACAGATTCTGCGCTGACTTAAGGCCAGATTCTCTGTTACGGGACCACTCTCCTCTGTCTGGGTGCCGGGGCCTAAATGTGTGACAGTGGCCTGTTCCAGTGGTGGGTGACGTGAAGCCTGATTCTCTGCTATGACATGAAGACAGATTCTGCGCTGACATAAGGCCAGATTCTCTGTTACGGGACCTCTCTCCTCTGCCTGGGTGCCTGGGCCTAAATGTGTGACAGTGGCCTGTTCCAGTGGTGGGTGACGTGAAGCCTGATTCTCTGCTATAACATGAAGACAGATTCTGCGCTGACATAAGGCCAGATTCTCTGTTACGGGACCGCTCTCCTCTGTCTGGGTGCCGGGGCCTAAATGTGTGACAGTGGCCTGTTCCAGTGGTGGGTGACGTGAAGCCTGATTCTCTACTATGACATGAAGACAGATTCTGCGCTGACATAAGGCCAGATTCTCTGTTACGGGACCGCTCTCCTCTGTCTGGGTGCCGGGGCCTAAATGTGTGACAGTGGCCTGTTCCAGTGGTGGGTGACGTGAAGCCTGATTCTCTGCTATGACATGAAGACTGATTCTGCGCTGACATGAAGCCAGATTCTCTGCTATGGCATGAAGAGACTGATTCTCTGCTGACATGAAGCCAGATTCTTTGCTATGGCATGAAGAGACTGATTCTCTGCTGACGTGAAGCCAGATTCTCTGCTATGGGACCTCTGTCCAATTGATATTGGTTCATTTTTATTTTTTTTATTTTTATTTTAATTCATTTCCCTATCCACATTTGTTTGCAGGGGATTTACCTACATGTTGCTTCCTTTTGCAGCCCTCTAGCTCTTTCCTGGGCTGTTTTACAGCCTTTTTAGTGCCCAAAAGTTCGGGTCCCCATTGACTTCAATGGGGTTCGGGTTCGGGACGAAGTTCGGATCGGGTTCGGATCCCGAACCCGAACATTTCCGGGAAGTTCGGCCGAACTTCTCGAACCCGAACATCCAGGTGTTCGCTCAACTCTAGTTCCCATCCATCCAGCACACAAAAGGTATCTGAGAGTTGCTGTATCCATAAATGGTGTGGTGAAGCACTACCAGTTTGCTGTACTTCCCTTTGGCATCTCCTCAGCCCCCCACACCTTCACCAAGGTTGTGGCTCCGGTTGTCGCCCAGCTCAGGCTTCAGGGACTAGAGATCGTCCCATACTTAGACGATTGGCTTCTAAAAGCCGCCACCGAAGACTTCTTGCAATCTCATCCTCAGCTGGCTCTTCAAACTCTTCAATGCCTAGGCTGGCTTATAATTTGGGACAAGTCAGAAATTCTTCCTTCCACCACAAGGAAATTTCTGTGTTTTGTGATCAATTCCGATCACATGATTTTTTCTCTTTCTCCAGAGAGGAAAGATCGTGTAATAAGAGCAGCGGAGTTCCTTCTGGTACCCAGACGAGTTTCCATCAGAACTCTTATAAAGATGTTAGGCCACATGTCAGCGTCTGCAGAGGCAGTTCCTTGGGCCTTGTGGCATCTACGTCCCCTACCAAGAGGAATTGTTAGCGGTTTGGAATCGCAATTCCAGGGGTTTGAACAAGACGCACTCCCTGTCCACCAAAGTCCATTCTTCACTCAGGTGGTGGCAGAACCAGATGGGAGGTCCTTGATTCAACCTCGTTGGATCACGTTGACCACGGATGCCTCCCTTCTAGGTTGGGGAGCCCATCTGGAGGAGAATCCAGTACAAGGTACTTGGAGACCTCAAGAGAAACTTCTCTCATCCAATATGAGAGAGTTGAGAGCAGTCCGTCTAGCTCTCAGTCACTTTGCTCCTCTTATCCGCAACAGGGCGGTGAGAGTTCGTACCGACAATACGACTGTAGTCGCCTACATCAACAAATAGGAAGGCGCAAGATCCCAACTACTCCTCAGAGAAGTGAGTTTAATTTTTTCCTGGGCAGAGACCAACCCATCCCACCTAACGGCAGTTCATATGAGGGGAGCTCTCAACATAGTTGCAGATCGCCTGAGTCGAGGCCTTCCAGTTCCAGGCGAGTGGACGCTGAACAAGGGCCTCTTCACCAAGATAACCCAGCGCTGGGGAACTCCAGAGATCGACTTGATGGCAACTCAACTAAACGCCAAGGTGAACAGGTTCTGCTCCCTTTACAAGGAGGACAATCCTGTAGCGATAGATGCTCTGTCCATAACATGGAGGTTCAGGCTGGCTTATGTATTCCCTCAAATTTCCATGATACCAAGGGTATTGATGAAAATCAAGCAAGACCAGACCTCAATGATCGCCATCATTCCATTCTGGCCAAAGAGGTCTTGGTTCACCCAGCTCATGCAGATGAGTCAGGGTGTATATTGGAGACTTCCCCTAATGCAGGACCTAGTGTATCAGGACACAAGTTCCTGCCTAGATCTGTGGAGACTCCAGTCTGACAGCCTGGAGATTGACAGCTCCCTACTAGAAGCTAGAAGGCTTTCAGCGGAGTTCCTGAGAACAATTTCACACTCCAGGACGGATTCTACAAATAAGAAGTATTCCAGGATAAACAAGATATTCCTTCAATGGTGTGCTGATAAATAGGTAGTAGCCTCAGATCCTCCTCTTTCAGCTATTTTACAGTTTCTTCAAGATGGTCTGGACAAGGGTCTAAGCCCATCTACACTCAGAGTCCATATCTCTGCTTTATCTGCCTGCCTTGGCAGCTCTCTTTCTCAAGACCCCCTAATCAGGAATTTCCTTAAAAGAGCTGAGAGACTTAAACCTAGCATCCTGAGACCAATCCCTGAGTGGGATTTATTTATTGTTCTAAAGGGGTTATGTTCTTCCCCATTTGAACCTTTGGAAAGTGTTAGACTTAGGTTTTTGTCCCTAAAAGTCACCTTTTTGTTGGCCATTACCTCGGCCAAATGGATTGGAGAACTTCAGGCCCTGGGGGCCTCTGTGCCATATATTTTGTTTCTTCAGGACAAGGTCCTGCTAAGATTCCTTCTGACCTTTGTACCAAAAGTTCCGTCTTTCAGGAATACCAACCAGACAATGGGCCAGATTTATCATTAGCTCAAGTCAGAATAATGGAGTGAAAAAGTAGCAAAAAAATGCGCAAACACTAAAACTGTGCACAAATTTGCGACTTTTTTCTGCTCTGCACTATGCTCGCCAGTTTTCTGAAAGTGGGCGTGTTTTCTTATGTAAATGAATCTCAGATTTACTATTGGGACTATTTAAAAAGTCGCTAAAAAGTCGCTAAAAAATGCGCAATTTCACTCCAGTGAGGACCATGCTTATCTTATGAGACTTTTTAATAGAACATGCGACTTTTTTGTAAAAACGTGCGACTTTTTCGTAAAGATGTGCGACTTTTGTAAAGCTGCTTACTGACGGATAAACTGCTACCGTCAAACCACATTTATTACAGTCTTAAAGGGCCGATCATAAATCTGACTTGGCTAAAACTGACTTTAGCCATATGTGAAAGTGGAGTGAGCTGTCAGAGGAATGATAAATCTGGCCCAATATCTTTACTAGTCTTCTGTCCTTCCCCATCATCTCCAGAAGAAGAAATGTTGCATACCTTGGACATCCCTAGAATCCTAAGAATTTATCTGGACAGAACAGTGGGCTTCAGAAGATCTGAAAATCTCCTTTTATCATATGCCGGTAAAAACAAGGGTCTTAAAGCCTCTAAACCTTCTTTGAGCAGGTGGGTAAAGGAGGCTATCCGGGTAGCTTTCCTATTATGCCAAAAAGAAGCTGATTCCGCTAGACGAGATCTGTGCTGCCTCTTCATGGAGCTCTCAAAGCACCTTTATTAGACATTATCGTCTAGACTCTAGACCAGGGGTGCACAACCTGCGGCCCGGGGGCCACATGCGGCCCTTGATACCATTCTGTGCGGCCCCCAACCATCTGGTAACAGACATGTATGCCTATGTCTTGTGGCTGCTCACATGTATTTTTCATGTATTTCTCCCATTAGATGGGAGTCCTGGAAGTGTAACTAGATATTAATGTTATATAATGTGTTTTCAATATGCCATAAGTACAATATTTCAGTTGTTAATACACCTTTAAATTCTTATTTCGGCCCTCGTCATTGGTTCAGTCTGGCAATGTGGCCCCCAACCAGGAAACGTTGTGCACCCCTGCTCTAGACTGTCTGAGGAAGTGGCCTTTGGACAGTCTATTCTAAGTGCCGCTCTCTCTCTAAGTCCCCACTTGTGCTGCTGGTTAGGATGACAGGGAAACGTAAATTTTTATCGTAAATTTGTTTTCCCTTAGTCCTAACAGCAGCACACAAATTTCCCACCCTATGGCCTCATGCACACGACCGTGCAGTTTTTTGCGGTCCGCAAAGCGTGGATCCGCAAAAAACGAAAGCCGCCTGTGTTGCCTTCCGCAATTTGCGGAACAGGCGCCGGCAATATAAATGCCTATTCTTGTCCGCAAAGCGCAGACAAGAATAGGACATGTTATATTTTTTTAGCGGGCCCGCGGAACGGAGCCACGGATGCGGACAGCACTCCGTGTGCTGTCCGCATCTTTTGCAGCCCCATTGAAGTGAATGGGTCCACATCCGAGCAGCCAAAACGGTGGTTCGGATGCGGACCCAAACAACGGTCGTGTGCATGAGGCCTATCTGGGTTAAAAAGCACCTCCTGCCAGGGAGGGGAATCCTATATAGGGGTGGGTTTATTAGTTAATTAATTATACTTGGCAATAATTTTCTTTTTCAACAAAAATTCCGCCTGTCCTGACCAGCTTCACAGGGGAGGAATCCCCACTTGTGCTGCTGTTAGGACTAAGGGAAAACAAATTTCCGTAAAAAATTAACGTATCCCCATGTAATGTTTCCCTGCACTTATAAATCGCTTTTTTTCACAATGAGGATTTTCCTATGACTCTCCTTAGCGTCTGCACACGTCTCTCCTTGCCTGTGAAATGATTCCTCTCACTATCCTTTCCCTGCACTAGTAAATCGCTTCTTTCCTATTTTTTTAACCATTCGTTTTTCTTTCACTCTCCCTAGCGCCTGCATACACGGAAGATGTTGCAGGCAGCAGAACGTTCTCCACAGCGTCTCCAGACTCTGTCACATCTGTCACATGTGCTCAGTGTGAACCTGCTTTCATCTGTGAAGAGCACAGGGCGCCAGTGGCGAATTTGCCAATCTTGGTGTTCTCTGGCAAATGCCAAACGTCCTGCACGGTGTTGGGCTGTAAGCACAACCCCCACCTGTGGACGTCGGGCCCTCATATCACCCTCATGGAGTCTGTTTCTGACCGTTTGAGCAGACACATGCACATTTGTGGCCTGCTGGAGGTCATTTTGCAGGGCTCTGGCAGTGCTCCTCCTGTTCTTCCTTGCACAAAGGCGGAGGTAGCGGTCCTGCTGCTGGGTTGTTGCCCTCCTACGGACTCCTCCACGTCTCCTGATGTACTGGCCTGTCTCCTGGTAGTGCCTCCATGCTCTGGACACTACGCTGACAGACACAGCAAACCTTCTTGCCACAGCTTGCATTGATGTGCCATCCTGGATAAGCTGCACTACCTGAGCCACTTGTGTGGGTTGTAGACTCCGTTTCATGCTACCACTAGAGTGAAAGCACCGCCAGCATTCAAAAGTGACCAAAACATCAGCCAGGAAGCATAGGAACTGAGAAGTGTCTGTGGTCACCACCTGCAGAACCACTCCTTTATTGGGGGTGTCTTGCTAATTGCCTATAATTTCCACCTGTTGTCTATCCCATTTGCACAAGAGCATGTGAAATTGATTGTCACTCAGTGTTGCTTCCTAAGTGGACAGTTTGATTTCACAGAAGTGTGATTGACTTGGAGTTACATTGTGTTGTTTAAGTGTTCCCTTTATTTTTTTGAGCAGTGTATATCAGGGGTCGGTACAGAGATCTCTCCCATCATCTATTTATCCCCAGGACTGTGACTGTGACGAGGGGACATCCTCTGCGTCTGGAGGAAAGAAGGTTTGTACAGAAACATAGAAAAGGATTCTTTACGGTAAGA
Organism: Bufo bufo; assembly: GCF_905171765.1. NCBI lineage: Eukaryota > Metazoa > Chordata > Amphibia > Anura > Bufonidae > Bufo > Bufo bufo. The sequence continues at coordinate 609,272,393 of NC_053392.1, read as the reverse complement.
GCAGTGAGGCTATAGAACTCTCTGCCTGAGGAGGTGGTGATGGTGAGTTCACTAAAAGAGTTCAAGAGGGGCCTGGATGTATTTCTGGAGTGCAATAATATCACAGGCTATAGCTACTAGAGAGGGGTCGTTGATCCAGGGAGTTATTCTGATTGGAGTCGGGAAGGCATTCCCCCCCCCCCCCCCCCCCCCTAAAATGAGGAAAATTGGCTTCTATCTCAATGGGGTTTTTGGCCTTCCTCTGGATCAACTTGCAGGATAACATGCCGAACTGGATGGACGGAGGGCTTCTTTTCAACTCTACAAACTATGTTACTGCCCCCACACAGCTGTGCTACCCCCTAATGCCCTACCTACAACTGTGTTGCCCCCTTAGATTAGTGCTGCCCCTGTAGCTTTAATAAAAAAAAAAAAAGCCCCACTCCCCAATGAACTGCTCACATCCTTCCCCTCCGGCTCATGCTCTTCTACTGCAGCAGTCATAAGGACCCGGCTGCATCTCTCCTGCTGACAGGAGCGCACAGGCCATAAAGAAGGCTGCTGACAGCTCCCGGCTTCACCATCGTATTCAACTCCATACAGTAGGTCTCTGGCGTGTTATTACACATGTGTGGACCTATCCTTAGGCCGATTCAACTTTGTTTGCTGTCAAAATATTGCCTTTTTTTACCACAGTTCCGTCGCATATTTTTCTGCCTTTTTCTCTTCGGACATTTTGAATTACATTTTTTGCCCCTCAGAGAAAAGAATAGAAGAGCGCCCAAGGAAAACCGACACCAGAGCTTCAGCGTGCTGTGCTAGAAAGGAACAATTACATCTCCTGCATTTCATAATTCCCCATAGACTTTTACCATCTAGACCTGCTATTTTTCTGCAAATATTGGCAAAAAAATACCGCATAGAAAAAGCCACGTCCATCCGCTCTGGGGGTCATCACCATCACATCAGACTTTAACTAAACCCAGGATACACCAAGCACACGACAGAACGATCATTGACCAAGCATTGTAGCAAGTCTGGAGCATCTTCTCTAAGGGCCGTTTTCATCTTTCTGTAGTTCTTCCTGGAAATGAAGAAATTGATACTTATGCATTTCCTCACCCCTTGTCAACCTGACACTATGATCGGAGGATATTAGACTAGGAACGGGCCTCACAAAGAAGTTGTAACAGTCAGTTCTAAGTTTATCTATATGTTTCTAGGGGAGAATACAAAAAAAATAAAATAAAATACAAGATTTTCAGAAAAAAAAGGATGCTCCAGTCCTGTTACTTCATGGGAGGACATAGTCAGGTCCGTAAATATTGGGACAGCGACACAATTCTAACATGTTTGGTTCTATACACCTCCACAATGGATTTGAAATGAAACAAACAAGATGTGCTTTACCTGCAGACTGTCAGCTTTAATTTGAGGGTATTTACATCCAAATCAGGTGAACGGTGCAGGAATTACAACAGTTTGCATATGTGCCTCCCACTTGTTAAGGGACCAAAAGTAATGGGACAATTGGCTTCTCGGCTGTTCCATGGCCAGGTGTGTGTTATTCCCTCATTATCCCAATTACAATGAGCAGATAAAAGGTCCAGAGTTCATTTCAAGTCTGCTATTTGCATCTGGAATCTGTTGTTGTCTACTCTCAAGATGAGATCCAAAGAGCTGTCACTATCAGTGAAGCAAGCCATCATTAGGCTGAAAAAACACAACAAACCCATCAGAGAGATAGCAAAAACATTAGCGTGGCCAAATCAACTGTTTGGAACATTCTTAAAAAGAAGGAACGTACCGGTGAGCTCAGAAACCCCAAAAGACCCGACAGACCACGGAAAACAACTGTGGTGGGCGACCAAATAATTATTTCCCTGGTGAAGAAAACCCCCTTCACAACAGTTGGCCAGATCAAGAACGTTCTCCAGGAGGTAGGTGTATGTGTGTCAAAGTCAACAATCAAGAGGACGCCACCAGAGAAAATACAGAGGGTTCACCACAAGATGTAAACCATTGGTGAGCCTCAAAAAACAGGAAGGCCAGATTAGAGAGTTTGCCAAACATCTAAAAAAGCCTTCACAGTTCTGGAACAACATCCTGCGGACAGATGAGACCAAGATCAACTTGTACCAGTGAAGAGAAGAGTATGGAGAAGGAAAGGAACTGTTCATGATCCTAAGCATACCACCTCATCAGTGAAGCATGGTGGTGGTAGTGTCATGGCGTGGGCATGTATGGCTGCCAATTGAACTGGTTCTCTTGTATTTATTGATGCGACTGCTGACAAAAGCAGCAGGATGAATTCTGAAGTGTTTCGGGCAATATTATCTGCTCATATTCAGCCAAATGCTTCAGAACTCATTGGACGGTGCTTCACAGTGCAGATGGACAATGACCCAAAGCATACTGCAAAAGCAACCAAAGAGTTTAAGGGAAAGAAGTGGAATGTTCTGCAATGGCCAAGTCAATCACCGGACCTGAATCCGATTGAGCATGCATTTCACTTGAAGACAAAACTGAAGGGAAAATGCCCCAAGAACAAGCAGGAACTGAAGACAGTTGCAGTAGAGGCCTGGCAGAGCATCACCAGGGATGAAACCCAGCGTCTGGTGATGTCTATGCGTTCCAGACTTCAGGTTGTAATTGACTGCAAAGGATTTGCAACCAAGTATTAAAAAGTGAAAGTTTGATTTATGATTATTATTCTGTCCCATTATTTCTGGTCCCTTAACAAGTGGGAGGCACATATGCAAACTGTTGTAATTCCTGCACCGTTCACCTGATTTGGATGTAAATACCCTCAAATTAAAGCTGACAGTCTGCAGGTAAAGCACATCTTGTTCGTTTAATTTCAAATCCATTGTGGTGGTGCATAGAGCCCAAAAATGTTAGAACTGTCAATGTCCCAATATTTATGGACCTTACTGTATATTTACATCAGATACAGGAGATTGAGTCACTAAAAAGACTGCTAGAAAAAAAAGTCATGAAAATTAATTGATCAGCTGCAATCAGTGATGGAACCTGACAGTACACATTTCCCTACAGCACCACCACTGGAGAAGTGAAGTATTGCACCATGTGAGCAAAATCAATAGGCTGTACATGTAACACAGGCGCCAGGTCCTCCAGTGCAAGACTGGTAAATTAAGGTGATAAATAAGAAATTCCCTATAGTAGAAAATTAGACTAGACAGCCCCATTTATATCTTCCATGCCTTACACCCTGTGACATCACTCCTTCTGCCCCAGCTCCATAGTCTACTGGACTGAGGTAGATGCCATGATTAACCAAGTTTCCCTTTACAGAAGATCAGACTAAGAATACCAGGAGACGGGATGTACAAGAATATAATATTTATTACAGATCAGTAGAAGAGATCCCGGGTCATGGAGCAGTCATCAGTATCATGGAGGACAGACGCTGTTACTGGAGACACATGGACATAGGTCTGAGGAAGACTCCTCCTGGTCAGCTGGAGATCAGGGCAACGGCAACCTCATTGAGGAACTTGTCACAGGCCGACTTGTCCACATCTGGGAAATGCTTGACGATGACCTCCAGGAGACAACCACACAGCAGCTGGGGATGGATGATGGGAGTCAGTGCACGCTCAACACTACAACAATTCTTATAAGGAAGGGGGGGTAGGTTTTGATAATTCTAGCTGCTTTTTCTCCCCCCCCCCCCAGAAATGTCTCCACTCTTGTCCATGGGTTCTGCAGTTCAGCACCATTGACAGTAATGAAGGAGGAACTGCAATACCAGATACAGCCATGGACAAGAGTGGCATCATTTTTTAGCAGACTTTCTAAACACCACTGGACAGATCTGCTCCTCACCTTGATTGTGTCCACACTGAGCTTCAGCTTGTTGGTGTGCATCTCCCGCAGTGTGGCCAAGTTCTCCAGCAGATTTCCATAGTGGTTGAGGGCATCATTAATGGCGTGGATGATCTTCCCTCCATGTGTCTTCAGATCCTGACTGCCGGGGGTCACGTCCATGTGAGTGAAGTGGGACTTGGTGTCTGGATGGTGCTGGAAGAGACTGAGGAGAGAGGAGCACCCAGGGTTACATGGGGTAAAGACACTGTTGTCCTATACACCAAAGAATTCTGATGTCAGGATAGTAGAGGGGGCTACAAACAAAAACAGGAGCAACTTTAAGGATGGCTGAGTATTAGGTAAAGATGGCTACCTTCATTCAGAAGCAGCACCACACCTGTCTGTAATTATAGTTCAGATCCATTGAAGTGAACAGGACTGAACTGCAGTATCACACACGGCCTGTAGACAGGGGTGGCACTGTTTAACAGAATCAGCCATGTTTTACTAATCCTGTGCAACCCTTTTTCTTCCTCCTTGGTTCTATTCCCATGGTATAACACTAAAGGGGTTTTGCAGGATTAGCATTGACAGCACCACTCTCACCCACAGGATGTGTCTGGTACTGCAGCTCAGCCACAATAACAATGCAATAAGAGAACTTATGGACAAACTGCTCTCTGGACACGCAGTGTTACTAGATTACAGTTTTTCATGTCAAAGGAAGATTCCAAACAAATCTGACACATTGTTGCATGTAGTGCAGGGGGCGGAGCACCAGGTGTAACAATGTATCAGCTCCTCCTTCCCAGCCCCTTGTAGCAGTGACTATCTGGCTCTGGCTCTGCCGCTCACCTCTCCATTGCTTCACATCCAATCTTCTCAGCGTCAGCGTCAATCTTCACAAACAAGGGCTCCAAAGCCGCCTTCTCAGCATCTGATAGCGCCATCCTGGGATGTGAAGCTCCAGCACAAGGGCCAATCTGCACTGAGGGGCCCCAGACTCCATCATCACCTTTATATAGGGAGGAATGGCTGCTGATCCAGCACACCTGGGGCCCTACAGGAGAGCCTGACAACCTGGCCTGGCTGACAACTCCTGGACTGGAGTGCAGACACAATCAGCCGGCGGCTCTTGTAGACTTCCTTTCATCTGAGAAGACGCTCGTGTGTATTAGCTCAGGTCTCCATGCTGATCAAATGTGCGCAATGATTACACGTGACCGAAAAACGCACAATGATGTCACCTGTAAAGTATTCGTATGTGATCACATGACGCTGTGCGCACACGCGTGATGTAACATGTCTCTGATATCCAATGCAATTGGTAATTTCTCTATTAATATGACATGTGATGTACGTCTATGGGACACATATAATTACACGTGTACAGTACATGTGGTATCATACATGTGATCGCAGTGACATGGACCCCCAGCCAATCGTGCCACTCTTGTTATTAACCCTTTCATGATATGACATCACTACTGTCTCATTGGAGGTGTCAGAACACATACATGGTTGTCAGCTCGGCTGACAGGTATCTAGTATTTGGTGCTATTCACACAATGTGGTCAGATCGCAGTTTATTGAGATTCTCACCACGTTTTTGAAATACAAAGTGCCATTTTGCAGAAATGTTGAAGTAATAAATGCGTTGTGTGAACTGACCCTTCTTGCCAGCCATGTGTTATAGGGTAATGTCCGCATGGGATGGATACTGCTGGTTAGAGATGAGCGAGTTTCATATTTTAGTTCACTTCGTTTGTTGGTTAAAGGTGAATTGCGTTATGGAGTCAGTTACCGCGGACCATAACGCAATTCTATGACGGAATGCATAACGGAAAGCCTTTTGAGTCATTTCGCTATTCATTCCGTCATAATTGAAGTCTATGGGCTGCAAAACGGAACCATCCCGTTTCCGTTATGCAGTGGAGTCCGTCATAGAATTGCGTTATGGTCCGTGATAACGGAATCCATAACGCAATTCACCTTTAACCAACAAACGAAGTGTGAACGAAGTGTCATGAGGAAATGTTCTGATGGATCTGGAAGCCGACAGCAGGAAGTGAGAAATTTCGGAAGCATTTCCCTGCATTAATGTGATTGTGAGGTCAAAGGTCCCGGTAATATAGAGGGAGATATCTGTGATGGCCGCCTTCGGGCCTGTTCACATAGATGATATGCTGCAGACCTGCTCCAGGCTTAGCTCTATTGAAGGAGTGAAACCGCGAGCGATCTCCCTTCCTGGTGCAGTCGCGGCTTTAAACCTCTCGCCTGCGAACTGTAGGACTGCCCATTAAAAACAGTGTAAGGCAACACCATGCGCCAGTGTAACGGAACGCCTAGCACCCCGACCGGGTACCTCCGTGTCACGGCCATGCCCATGACCGTGACTCCTTTACCGCATGCGGTTGCCTGCGGTTTTGTATGGGCGTTCAACCACGGGTGAGGGCCGCTTGTCTGTGGCCTCACTTGTGGTTGCCGCGGGCAACCAGTGTTTTTAGCAGCAGAGCAGCCTGTGCGTTGCTAGGCAGCTTGCTGCCTTGGCATGCGGTCACACCTAGCAACCTTCTGTTAGGTGTGTGTGTTGTGTGCACCGTGTGTTATGTCATTGTGTGCACTTTCCCCTTTAAGTGGTGTTTTCCCTTCCCTGGTGATGGAAGGGTTAATCTCCTTCCTAGTGTGTGTGCACTGGGTGTGTCCGTTTGTGGGTGTGGCTGCCTGGGCTATATAGCCTCAGTTGAGACAGACTTCTGAGGGGTACTCCAGCCTTGTAGCTGGAGGAATGCTCCTGGTCGTTTCCATCTGCCAGTGTGGGCCACCCTTGTGATCATAAATTGTTATACTCTATGTTGTGTTATGATCAGTTGATTTGTTCCTGTGTATATTTGTGCAGCTATGGATCTGGGTTCCTGTGTGTGGTTGTGTGTTTGCTGGGTTCATTGAATCTTGTCTGGACTTCAGCTTGCCTGCACAGGGATCCAGTCAGCAAGGCTGTGGCAGGTAAGTGGATCTAGTTCACATTACCTGCCATATCCATAGTACTGTTTGTGTTCCCCCATTTTCCCAACAGCTTGGCCGTTGAGACTCCTGCTCCTCCGTGCCTAGGAGGAGTGGGGCGTCTTACTCTGACTCCTAGCGCAGGGACCGGACGGAGGGTGAGTTAGGGATCCGAGGTTCCTGCGCATGGGCCCTCCTACCTTTAAGGTCGGCCCATGCAGTTAGGAGTTAGGGTCAGGGTAGGGACGCTCTTAGGAGGTGACCTGCTCCCTATCCTGTTCTCCTGGCCGAGTAGGCCATAACATGACCTGGCTTTACACGGCTGAGGATTTTCCCCATCCTCAGCCGTGACACTCCGTTGATAGGTGCTCCTAGTGCTTCCAGAGGACTCCAAGCACTCCACTTGACACCGTCAGCACTGCAGACCCCACAAACCGCTCCTAAATGCAGAGACAGGAACCAGGAACAAGCTCTTACAAGAGCTTATACTCAGGGGAGTATTGTGATATAGCAATCCCCAAGAGTGTAGTTATCCCACTCCCCAAACATGAGCCAAAACTTCATGAAGGTATAAAAACAGGAACTCTCTTTATTTAAACACACAAGCATTGATTTATACACATCTTCCAACAAGGTTACCACCCACATGGTTTTGTAAATCACATGCATTTACAGTATTCGAACCTTCCCAGCAATTGTACACAAAATCCCCTTCCCTTCCCTCTGTCTGTAACGCAATCAACAAAATACAATGAGCATTGTCTGTGACGCAATTAACTAACACCCTGGCATTGTCAGAGACGCAATCAACAAAATACAATTACCAAACGTAATGGGCTAACTTAATCACTCACAGACAGAAAACACACATTTTTCCCCAAAACACAGAAAACACCCCAAAACCCCACATATCCCCATAATGTATACATCGATGGATAGCTCTGATCTGGGTGAACAACATATACAAAAATCACCCAGATCCGAGCAGGGGTTCCCGAATTCCATGGAAGTCACATTTGGCCGGCCGTAAGCATGGCTTTCCGGCCCAAAACAGTTCCACAGATTTAAGTTGTGCGGCCGGTCTGTCTTCTCCTTCAAAGATAGTATGGGCCATAATCCTGGGGCAAGAGGCTAGTAGCCAGGCCCCTCCAAAACCCAGTGGCGAGGTTGGTTTCGCCACAGCCAGTATCTACTTTCAAAATTCCGCTTTGTGAATGGGCCCATAGGGTGGATTTACACAGGTCCTTTAAAAACACTGTCTACCAGTAAAACTCTCTCAATTCAACCAATCAGAGCTCAGCTTTCATTTCTTAAAGTGGGAAACTAAGACCATGCAATACCCCAGACCTGGGGGTATCTGCAATTGCTGTGTTTTATATGTAATGTATTGTATTTTCATTTTTTTACCATTTATTCCAGCAGGGGAGGTAATGGTTAGCAGGAACAGGGCTTACCCAACCTGGTCCTCCCCTCTTGGTAGGAGTGTGCTGGTCCTACTTCCTGCCAGGAGGGGGAGTTCATCCTGGCAGGAAGAAAGAGAGTGATGGAATGGGTTTTCCTGTTCTGATAGTTGGGGAGTGAGGAAGTACATGTCAGAGCTCCTAATCCCAGGAACCGCATCCCAGGAACTGGTAGGCAGTGTTTCTAGCTTCGGTATTGTCATGTATGTTATGCACTTGTGCTCGTAACCTGGTGTCTCCGTAGCAATGGGAGAAAGGGAGTCAGCATGATCTGTGTCTTTGGGCATCTGTCGCTGAACTACCAGGAGGAACCACCAGCACAGCCTGAGAATGGCCTGACTTTCATCAAGGGCGCGTGCAGTACCCCAGGCCTGGGGATATCTGCAATTGCTGTGTTTTATATGTAATATACAGTATTTTCATGTTTATACTATTTATTCCTGCAGATGATTTAATGGTTAGTAGGAAAAGGGCTAACTACCCTGTTCCTCCCCTCTTGGTAGGAGTGGGCTGGTCCTGTTTCCTGCCAGGAGAGGGAGTTCCTAACTAGAGAAGAAGAGTGTCCTGTTCGGATAGTGGGGAGTGAGGAAGCAGACGTCAGAGCTCATACTCCCAGAAACCATAGCTTATTCCCCTGTGAGGGAAACTCAGGGACCAGATATTCTTCTCCTGTGAGAACACCTTAATCCTGTCTTAAGAAAATGCTTGAGAGACAAGACAGCAGAGTGATCAGAGAAATACAGCTTTACAGACACTGCTGAAAGGTGAAGGACAACAGCTCAGACACCACCACCTACCTAAACCACTGCTAGGCCTGCACTAGAGTGGACACCTAAATCCACAAATGCTTGGTAGTGCCAACCTATTGCCATCCAACCAGCAGCCATACCTCCTTAACTGGTGCCAGAAACTGCCCTTTGTGATTATTGCTGCTGGATGTGCCACAAGTTATATTTTGCAGTACAAAAAAAATGTTATGCGTTCACTTTTGGCCTGAGTCTTCAATCTACACTTTCACTGCACCAAACCCCAGGGAATGAAAGCCCAAAGGAGAGTATTGTGACACAGCACCTTATCAGGGCCACTACCACTCCCATCCTCTGCACCAGCTCCTCAGGGGCTCGCTGCAATCATACCTTCCAACTGTTGAACAGCTGAAGGAGGGACAAGATCTATCTTTACACTTAGCCGCACTTTCTAACTGCGCCCACTGCCTATCTATAGTCGCCAAATCCTGCCCAGTCCTTTTTCTGCCCTCACACACCAGTTCTGACCTTTTAATGCTTGGACTGGGGGAAAATGTCTGTATGGTGGGAAGTAACTGGCTCAGTGATAGAAAACAGAGGGTGGTTATTAATGGTACACACTCTGATTGGGTCACTGTCACTAGTGGGGTACCACAGGGGTCAGTATTGGAGTGGTCATTGTCACTAGTGGAGTACCACAGGGGTCAGTATTGGAGAGGTCACCATCACTAGTGGAGTACCACAGTGGTCAGTATTGGAGGGGTCACTATCACTAGTGGGGTACCCCAGGGGTCAGTATTGAAGGAGGGTCACCGTCACTAGTGGGGTATCACAGGGTTCAGTATTGAAGGAGGGTCACCGTCACTAGTGGGGTATCACAGGGTTCAGTATTGGAGGGATCACAGTCACTAGTGGGGTGCCTCAGGGGTCAGTACTGGGCCCTATCCTCTTCAATATATTTATTAATGATCTTGTAGAAGGCTTGCATAGTAAAAAAAAATCCATTTTTGCAGATGACACAAAACTGTGTAAAGTAATTAACACTGAAGAGGACAGTATACTGTATATATATATACTACAGAGGACAGTATACTGTATATATACATACTCCAGAGGGCAGTATTCTGTATATATATACTACAGAGTACAGTATACATATACTACAGAGGGCAGTATACTATATATACTGTATATACTACAGAATACTGTATATAACTCACAAAAAGTTAGGGATATTTGGCTTTCGGGTGAAATTTATGGAAAACGTTAAAAGTTCTGCTCCAGCAGCAATAGTGATTTCCTCATCTCAAACAATTTATTGACACACAAGCCGACACCAGTGCTGGGTATACCGCCACAAATGTCAGTGTCTCAGGAACTTGTCCTGTGGCCTTGAGCATCAATTACAGCTTGACAACGACGTCTCCTGCTGTTCACAAGTCACCTTCTTGTCTGCTGAGGCATGGCGTCCTACTCTTCTAGAGAGGCGGCCCTCAGGTCATTGACGCTCTGGGGTACAGAGTTACGAGCCTCTACACGGCGACTCAGCTGATCCCATAGGTTTTCAATGGGATTCAGGTCTGGAGAAAGTGCAGGCCACTCCATTTGAGGTCCCCGAGTCTCCAGCAGCCGTTCCCCAATGATGTGACCTCGATGAGCTGGCGCATTGTCCTCCATGAAGATGAAATTAGGCCTGTGTTGTTCATGCAGAGGCCCAATGACTGGATTAAGGTACTTTCACACTAGCGGCAAGGAACTCCGGCGGCTGAACAGCCTTTCGGATCCGTGCTGTCGCTAGTGCATGCGTGCCCCCGAACTACCCCTCCGGCCCCATTGACTATAATGGGGGCGGGCCGGAGTACCGGCGGCAGCACTGCAAACATACAGAGAGGCGGCCGGAATAAAACTACGACGGAGTTCCTTGCCGCTCGTGTGAAACTCTCCTTAATGATGTTCTTCAAGTAGTATGGGCTTGTCACTGGACCATTCACAGAGTGTAGGGCAGTTCTGTATTGACTAGACCCACCTGCCCGCACTGTAACACCACCATCGCCAAAGGGCATTTTACATTGATCCTGAAATTTCATCCACAAGCCAAATATCCCAAACTTTTTGTGAGTAGTATATATAGACAACAGAGGACAGTATACTGTATATATACACACTACAAAGGAAAGTATACTGTATATATACACTACAGAGGACAGTATACTGTATATATATACTACAGAGGACGCTATACTGTATATACACTACAGAGGACAGTATACTGTATATGTACACACACTACAAAGGAAAGTACACTGTATATATACACTACAGAGGACAGTATACTGTATATATACACTACAGAGGACAGTATACTGTATATATACTACAGAGGACAGTATATTGTATATATACTACAGAGGAGAGTATCTAATATATAAAGCTGAGTGTATGTCTACTAAAGGAATCCGCACCGTCGCATTTACAATCACAACATTTGGCAGACAGGTACACCAGGTGTCCGGGTAGGTTTTAGACCGGGTCTCAGCTCTCTAGCATGTACCATTCCTAAGATAGTTCCAAAAAATGCATTAGCCCAGGGGTGGCCAACCTTACAGACACAAAGAGCCAGAAAAAAAAATCGTATGACTGCCAGGAGCCACAAGCTATCCGTTTACACAAATATGCGTGCACATGACAGTATTACTGCAATTGAGTTATCAAACATTTAAAAGTGCATTTAAACCACCTTTCCTACCTGTAGTGTAGACAGCTTTAGTGAGACTTCTGGCAATCTTTGTTTTTCACAATGTGTTTCAAGATTTCTCAGATGACCGCCCCATGCTCAGATGACCGCTCTATGTGCAGCGTACTCAAGTTAGGGTTAATAGTGTTCCTGGGTGTTGTAGTGCAATCATGACACTAACCTGAGACGGCTGACTCTCTGCAAGGGCAGGTGATGATGAGAAATGTTCGTGACGCCAGTGCCAATTAAACGGTGGCACGCCGTTTGCTGATAGCAGGAATAACTGAGGAACCACGTGATGTTAAAGCAGAACTCAAACTTTAGTAGTCATCATATAGGGACATTAACGGAAACGCAGTTCCTTTGCAGACAGTTGATTTTCAATACAGTTGATGCAGGCAATATATGTATAGCAAGGTGACTTCAGAGTGTTAAACACAGGACTTGTAGTACAGGCAGCTTGCACTCTATTCCTGACTGATCCTGGAACATAGAAACTCTTCTCCAAGGCCCAATGCCCTAGCTCTGGCGTATATCCTTGGTTTTATCTTGTATGGTCTTCTCCCGACGAGGCAGCTCGGGGGAAGGATAGGGGCTCACCCATTTTTCCAACACGGTTGGCTGCCAGAAGACGTTAGGCCCAAAGAAGGAGCTCCGCTCCTGGAAGGCGTGATGGGCCGGCTCTGGAGAGCGTTCCGGTTCCCGCTCGCAGCCAGAGTAGTCTTCTTCTTCTGCCTCCCAGTCCTCAGGTTCTCGCTTGGGACGGGTCACAGCAGTTGCATAAGGGCCTCTCAGGCTCTCGGCAGGGGTGAACTCCACTTCCTCTCCCTCGCGGAGGCTGTGCTGATAGGAAGGGAGGTAGTCTCTCTTGACAGATCTTCTGTTAACATATAGGTCTCTGCCAGTCAGGTAATCTTGTATGAACCCGTAGCCACGGGCTTTGTCAAAGGACACCACCAACCCCTTTCTCCTTTCCAGGCGGGGTTGGGTGTTGGTGTGTCGTTCATGGATAGTGTTGGTCAGTTCCTCATAATAGATTTTAGTCTTTGTATTCCGCTTTATAGCGGCCTCCCGGATCTCTGCCATTAGTGAGGACCACTTGAAAGAGGGCTGAAAGAAGTCTCTCCAGGAGCCATAGCAGGGCTCTGGTTCTTTCTCCCGTGGCGGGCAGGCGGGTTTCTCCGGTCCCGGAGAGTAGGCCGGTGGAGCCTCCTCTGGCTCTACACCAATATCAGTCATCTTTGGTATTTCAGGCGCGGACGTTGCAGCAAAGCTCTGTTCACTCTCCAACATGCTCGATCCTTCTCTGGAGAGCCATAGGGTCGCGTCAATCAGATCTGCCAGCTCCTCCCATTGCACTGGGAGGCCGCCCCCCAGGTATTCCAGTATATGGAAGGCGGAGTCCATGCTAGCCGACATGCAAATGTCCAGATAAGCAGTGGCGCCTGACCTTGAACTCCTTCCCGCTATTTCTTCAAAAAGGCGCCAATTTTTCCCGCCTTTTCGGGACGAAGATGACGCAGCAGCTATTTCAGTAGCCTCAGCGGCCATCTTTGGGTATAAACGCTGTCTATTCACTGACAGCAAGCAGGATGATGAAAAGTCCATAAAACCACACTCCAATGTGGCGATTTTCTTCCTCTTGATAGCGCAACACTGCATAGCGCTTTTTAGAGGTTTTAGGTACACTTTGGGTATGATTTTCAGTCCACAAAGTCCATTTTAAATAAAACAGGCAATTTGTCACTTTGGTCACAGGGCAACTGTATAAGGCACAAAGTTCACGCTTCTTGCACTGGAAAGCGTGCGTATCCTGTTCGTGACGCCAAAAGAGAGGTGCAGCGTACTCAAGTTAGGGTTAATAGTGTTCCTGGGTGTTGTAGTGCAATCATGACACTAACCTGAGACGGCTGACTCTCTGCAAGGGCAGGTGATGATGAGAAATGTTCGTGACGCCAGTGCCAATTAAACGGTGGCACGCCGTTTGCTGATAGCAGGAATAACTGAGGAACCACGTGATGTTAAAGCAGAACTCAAACTTTAGTAGTCATCATATAGGGACATTAGCGGAAACGCAGTTCCTTTGCAGACAGTTGATTTTCAATACAGTTGATGCAGGCAATATATGTATAGCAAGGTGACTTCAGAGTGTTAAACACAGGACTTGTAGTACAGGCAGCTTGCACTCTATTCCTGACTGATCCTGGAACATATAAACTCTTCTCCAAGGCCCAATGCCCTAGCTCTGGCGTATATCCTTGGTTTTATCTTTATCAAGTACCTCCTCTGTTGTCTTGAGTACCTCTTGCTTTTCTGAGCTTGCCTCTGTCCCTCTCTCTGCTTCCTCAGCCTCTAGAAACTTCTGAACTCCCAGGCTGTTTAACAGTGGTCTTCCTGCTTCTGCATATATAAATTCAGGAGGGGAACCTTCTCCTTGGATCTGGAACCCGGTTACAGGGACTGCATTACCCTCTCCTGGTCCACAGGCTTCAGGCCTGGACTTGTCTCTGACATAGTCTAAGCTCCAACTTCAGACTACAGGCTGCAGCTTTAGACTCCCACTTAAGACTCCAACTTTAGACTGACTTTCCTTTCCCTGACTAGGCCTTATATAAACTAGGGCTCCCTAGCTCCCTCTAGTGACTAAGAGCTCGAATGACACCCCTAGCAGGCCTGTACATGCAAGTTTCACAGTAACAGGGAAATACATAGCATTACATTACATGACATTTTATAAAGATGACATATACCAACTTCCCCATAAATAAGGGGGGACGACAGCACACCAAGTGACCCTTTTGTAGTGACGGGCATTACAGTTCCCGTACACTACATATGCTCAGATGACCACCCCATGCTCCAATGACCACCCCATGCTCAGATGACCGCCCCATGGTCAGATGACCGCCCATGCTCAGATGACTGCCTTATGCTCAGATGACGCCTTATGCTCAGATGACTGCTCTATGCTCAGATGACCACCCCATGTTCAGATGACTGGTCTATGCTCAGATGACTGGTCTATGCTCAGATGACCGCCTTATACTGAGATGACCGCCTTATGCTCAGATGACTGCCCTATACTCAGATGACTGCCTTATACTCAGATGACCGCTCTATGCTCAGATGACCGCCTTATGCTCAGATGACTGCCTTATGCTCAGATGACTGCCCTATACTCAGATGACTGCCCTATACTCAGATGACCGCTCTATGCTCAGATGACCGCTCTATGCTCAGATGACCGCCCATGCTCAGATGACCGCCTTATGCTCAGATGACCGCCTTATGCTCAGATGACCGCCTTATGCTCAGATGACTGCCTTATACTCAGATGACCGCCTTATGCTCAGATGACCGCATTATTCTCAGATGACCGCTCTATGCTCAGATGACCGCCCATGCTCAGATGACCGCCTTATGCTCAGATGACTGCCCTATACTCAGATGACTGCCTTATACTCAGATGACCGCTCTATGCTCAGATGACTGCCTTATGCTCAGATGACTGCCTTATGCTCAGATGACCGCCCTATAGACTCAGATGACTGCCCTATGCTCAGATGACCGCTCTATGCTCAGATGACCGCCCATGCTCAGATGACCGCCTTATGCTCAGATGACCGCCTTATGCTCAGATGACCGCCCTATACTCAGATGACTGCCTTATACTCAGATGACCGCTCTATGCTCAGGTGACCGCCTTATGCTCAGATGACCTCCTTATGCTCAGATGACTGCCCTAGTAGGGCGACCCTGACAGCACCAGAATGGAAACAGCAGTGGAGTACGATGAGGGTGTCATAGATGACCGAGATGCAGTCCGCAAAGGCATCTGGTACCAGGCACTGGGTATTGTGGAGTATATGCGGGACGAGAGACTCCCCACGGAAGACCAGCGGTTGCAGAAGCGAGTAGCCCTGCGGATGCCCTTTCTGGGAGAGCAGCCTTGGGAGGAATGGGTAAAGAAATTGGAAAATCTCGCATGGCAGGAGCTGTGGCTGGAAGATGCCTACCAGGCGCTCTGGTGGTATGGGGCACAGTACCTACCCAGGACAGCTGAGCATGACAAGCCAGAGGGAGAGGAGTTTGATGGTCCTGGCTTGTTATGGGAGACTTTTTCAGAGCTGGAGATTGGGAGCCCTACACAAGCCCGGTTCCGTGATCTCTTGGAATAGAGGGAGAGCAGGTATGACTGGGACGACACTCATGAGATTGAGCGGGACCTTGTCCACCTGGTGACCCAGGAGATGGAGCTGGAACAGGGCTACCAGCAGCTGTTCCACTCCAGTGAGAAGGCTCAGCAGGAGAGCAGAGTGACAGACCCAGAGCCAGACCTCTTCAGCTGGGAAGATATTGTGGAGGTTAACTGGGAAGAACCCCAGGGGGCTTTTGGAGATGGGACCGAGGTCTCTCCACCGGTCCTGCAGGGAATTGGGAGCCCAGTCTCCATTCCCTAGCGGCAGGCTGAGTTACAGGGGGCAGAGACAGTCGGTCCTGTCCCCCAGCGGCAATGTGATTTATTAGGAATTGGGAGCCCAGTCTCCATTCCCCAGCGGCAGGCTGAGTTACAGGGGCAGAGACAGTCGGTCCTGTCCCCCAGCGGCAGAGTGTCCAGCAGGGAATAGAGAGCCCAGTCTCCTTTCCCCAGCAGCAGGACGCTGTATTGGGAGCGGAGATGGTCGGTCGCCCTCCCCAGCGGCTGGAAGTATGTATGGGAGAGGAGCTCGTTACCCCCTCTCCCCAGCGGCAGCTTAACGCACCAGGGGGAGACAGTAAGCCTCACATTAGTGCAGATGGGACCGTGGTCTCTGCACTTACAGCACAGGGGGTAGGGACAGTCGGTCCTGTCCCCCAGCAATTGGGCTGTTTAGCCAAAGGGGAGACAGTCGGTCTCCCCCTCCAGCAGCAGAGCTGGGTATCCAAAGGGGAGACAGTCGGTCTCCCCCTCCAACAACCAGGCTCCAACCAGGCTTCTTCTGTGGTAGCGCTGGCACCAGGGCAGAGTATCGCTGATCCCTGCCCACAAAGCAACCTCCACTCCAAGCCAGGGAGCAACACAGAGACCGGGAGTACCAGTTACCAACATAACCTTGGTGGACTCACTGGACAGAGACAGGCTACCAAATTCAAGAGGTTCAGTATTTGGTTGTGGGTGGACTGCCAGACTAACTCAGATACCGACCGACGTGAGGTCAGG
This sequence comes from Bufo bufo, assembly GCF_905171765.1. Taxonomy (NCBI): domain Eukaryota; kingdom Metazoa; phylum Chordata; class Amphibia; order Anura; family Bufonidae; genus Bufo; species Bufo bufo. The sequence goes on along the minus strand of NC_053392.1, from coordinate 609,255,437 downwards.
TATCTGTTAAGTCTTCCCTGGGAGGGGGAGATGTGTGGCGAAACTAACCTCGCCACTAGGTTTTGGAGGGGCCTGTTTGCCTGCCTCTTGTCTCAGGATTATGGCCCATACTAACTTTGAAGGAGAAGACAGACCGGCCGCACAGCTTTAATCTGTGGAACTGTTGTGGGCAGGAAAGCCATGCTTACGGTCGGCCAAATGTGACTTCCATGGAATTCGGGAACCCTTGCTCGGATCTGGGTGATTTTTGGATATGTTGTTCACCCAGATTAGAGCTATCCATGGATGTATACATTATGGGGATTTTTGGGGTTTTGAGGTGTTTTCTGTGTTTTGGGAAAAATGTGTGTTTTCTGCCTGTGAGTGATTAAGTTAGCCCATTATGTTTGGTAATGGTATCACAGGCAGAGCCCAATGTGTTTTGGTAATTGTATTTTGTTAATTGCGTCACAGACCATGCCATTGTGTTAGTTAATTGCGTCAAAGACAATGCCCATTGTGTTTGTTGAATAGGGTTAGTTTTGTGTTTAACCTATATAGGATTGGCTGCTGTCATGTCCACAGTATGTCATGTGTATATAAGTCAATGCTGTGTGTTCAATAAAGAGTTCTTGTTTTACATTAAACATAGACCTACGTCTCATGTGTGTGGGGATTGCTATACTCTGAAGATTTGCTATACTCCCCTGGCTTTAACTCCTAGCTTTCGTAAGAGCTGTTCCTGTTCCTGGTTCCTGTGGTGGTTTTGGTGTAGAGCGGAGTGCTTGGAGTCCTCGGGAGGCACTGGGAGCATCCATCAATGGAGGTACGCAGTCGGGGTGTCAGGAGATCCTTTACAACCGCCTTATGCTCAGATGACTGCCCTATACTCAGATGACTGCCTTATACTCAGATGACCACCTTATACTCAGATGACCACTCTATGCTCAGATGACTGCCTTATACTCAGATGACCGCTCTATGCTCAGATGACCGCCTTATGCTCAGATGACCGCTCTATGCTCAGATGACCGCCTTGTGCTCAGATGACCGCCTTATGCTCAGATGACCGCTCTATGCTCAGATGACCGCCTTATGATCAGATGACCACCTTATGCTCAGATGACCGCCCCATGCTCAGATGACCGCCCTATGCTCAGATCATTGCTCTATGCTCAGATCAATGCTCTATGCTCAGATCACCGCCCCATGTTTAGATGACCGCCTTATGGTCAAATGACCGCCTTATGCTCAGATGACCGCTCTATGCTCAGATGACCGCCTTATGCTCAGATGACTGCCTTATACTCAGATGACCGCCTTATGCTCAGATGACCGCTCTATGCTTAGATGACCGCCTTATGGTCAGATGACTGCCTTATGCTCAGATGACCGATCTATGCTCAGATGACCGCCTTATGGTCAGATGACCGCCTTATGCTCAGATGACCGCTCCATGCTCAGATGACCGCTTCATGTTTAGATCACCGCCTTATGCTCAAATGACCGCCTTATACTCAGATGACGGCTCTATGCTCAGATGACCGCCTTATGCTCAGATGACCGCCTTATACTCAGATGACCGCTCTATGCTCAGATAACCGCCTTATGCTCAGATGACCGCTCTATGCTCAGATGACCGCCTTATACTCAGATGACTGCCTTATGCTCAGATGACCGCTCTATGCTGAGATGACTGCCTTATGCTCAGATGACCGCCCCATGCTCAGATGACCGCTTCATGCTCAGATGACCGCTCTATGCTCAGATGACCGCCCCATATTTAGATGACCGCCTTATGCTCAAATGACAGCCTTATGCTCAGATGACCGCCTGCAATTAGCCAGACCGTGGTACAGTTAATCGGACGCCAAATTATGCAGTGGGTCAGGATATGGTTATAATAGTCTATAGTAGAGTTGAGCGAACACCTGGATGTTCGGGTTCGAGAAGTTCGGCCGAACTTCACGGAAATGTTCGGGTTCGGGATCCGAACCCGAACCGAACTTCGTCCCGAACCCCATTGAAGTCAATGGGGACCCGAACTTTTGGGCACTAAAAAGGCTGTAAAACAGCCCAGGAAAGAGCTAGAGGGCTGCAAAAGGCAGAAACATGTAGGTAAATCCCCTGCAAACAAATGTGGATAGGGAAATGAATAAAAATAAAAATAAAAAAAATAAAAATGACCAAATATCAATTGGACAGAGGTCTCATAGCAGAGAATCTGGCTTCACGTCAGCAGAGAATCAGTCTCTTCATGCCATAGCAAAGAATCTGGCTTCATATCAGCACAGAATCAGTCTCTTCATGCCATAGCAGAGAATCTGGCTTCATGTCAGCACAGAATCAGTCTTCATGTCATAGCAGAGAATCAGGCTTCACGTCAGCCACCACTGGAACAGGCCACTGTCACACATTTAGGCCCAGGCACCCAGGCAGAGGAGAGAGGTCCCGTAACAGAGAATCTGGCCTGATGTCAGCACAGAATCTGTCTTCATGTCATAGCAGAGAATCAGGCTTCACGTCACCCACCACTGGAACAGGCCACTGTCACACATTTAGGCCCAGGCACCCAGGCAGAGGAGAGAGGTCCCGTAACAGAGAATCTGGCCTTATGTCAGCGCAGAATCAGTCTTCATGTCATAGCAGAGAATCAGGCTTCACGTCACCCACCACTGGAACAGGCCACTGTCACACATTTAGGCCCAGGCACCCAGGCAGAGGAGAGAGGTCCCGTAACAGAGAATCTGGCCTTATGTCAGCACAGAATCTGTCTTCATGTCATAGCAGAGAATCAGGCTTCACGTCACCCACCACTGGAACAGGCCACTGTCACACATTTAGGCCCAGGCACCCAGGCAGAGGAGAGAGGTCCCGTAACAGAGAATCTGGCCTTATGTCAGCACAGAATCTGTCTTCATGTCATAGCAGAGAATCAGGCTTCACGTCACCCACCACTGGAACAGGCCACTGTCACACATTTAGGCCCCGGCACCCAGACAGAGGAGAGCGGTCCCGTAACAGAGAATCTGGCCTTATGTCAGCGCAGAATCTGTCTTCATGTCATAGCAGAGAATCAGGCTTCACGTCACCCACCACTGGAACAGGCCACTGTCACACATTTAGGCCCAGGCACCCAGGCAGAGGAGAGAGGTCCCGTAACAGAGAATCTGGCCTTATGTCAGCGCAGAATCAGTCTTCATGTCATAGCAGAGAATCAGGCTTCACGTCACCCACCACTGGAACAGGCCACTGTCACTCATTTAGGCCCAGGCACCCAGGCAGAGGAGAGAGGTCCCGTAACAGAGAATCTGGCCTTATGTCAGCGCAGAATCAGTCTTCATGTCATAGCAGAGAATCAGGCTTCACGTCACCCACCACTGGAACAGGCCACTGTCACACATTTAGGCCCAGGCACCCAGGCAGAGGAGAGAGGTCCCGTAACAGAGAATCTGGCCTTATGTCAGCACAGAATCTGTCTTCATGTCATAGCTGAGAATCAGGCTTCACGTCACCCACCACTGGAACAGGCCACTGTCACACATTTAGGCCCAGGCACCCAGGCAGAGGAGAGAGGTCCCGTAACAGAGAATCTGGCCTGCTGTCAGCACAGAATCTGTCTTCATGTCATAGCAGAGAATCAGGCTTCACGTCACCCACCACTGGAACAGGCCACTGTCACACATTTAGGCCCAGGCACCCAGGCAGAGAAGAGAGGTCCCGTAACAGAGAATCTGGCCTGATGTCAGCACAGAATCTGTCTTCATGTCATAGCAGAGAATCAGGCTTCACGTCACCCACCACTGGAACAGGCCACTGTCACATATTTAGGCCCAGGCACCCAGGCAGAGGAGAGAGGTCGCGTAACAGAGAATCTGGCTTCATGTCAGCACAGAATAAGTCTTCATGTCATAGCAGAAAATCAGGCTTCACGTCACCCACCACTGGAACAGGCCACTGTCACACATTTAGGCCCCGGCACCCAGACAGAGGAGAGGTTCATTCAACTTTGGGTTGCCCCGCAATATAATGGTAAAATGAAACTAAAAATAGTATTGAATGAGGAAGTGCCCTGGAGTAGAATAATATATTGTTAAGGGGAGGTAGTTAATATCTAATCTGCACAAGGGATGGACAGGTCCTGTGGGATCCATGCCTGGTTCATTTTTATGAACGTCAGCTTGTCCACATTGGCTGTAGACAGGCGGCTGCGTTTGTCTGTAATGACGCCCCCTGCCGTGCTGAATACACGTTCAGACAAAACGCTGGCCGCCGGGCAGGCCAGCACCTCCAAGGCATAAAAGGCTAGCTCTGGCCACGTGGACAATTTGGAGACCCAGAAGTTGAATGGGTCCGAACCATCAGTCAGTACGTGGAGGGGTGTGCACAGGTACTGTTCCACCATGTTAGTGAAATGTTGCCTCCTGCTAACACGTTCCGTATCAGGTGGTGGTGCAGTTAGCTGTGGCGTGGTGACAAAACTTTTCCACATCTCTGCCATGCTAACCCTGCCCTCAGAGGAGCTGGGCGTGACACAGCTGCGTTGGTGACCTCTTGCTCCTCCTCTGCCTTCGCCTTGGGCTTCCACTGGTTCCCCTGTGACATTTGGGAATGCTCTCAGTAGCGCGTCTACCAACGTGCGCTTGTACTCGCGCATCTTCCTATCACGCTCCAGTGTAGGAATTAAGGACGGCACATTGTCTTTGTACCGGGGATCCAGCAGGGTGGCAACCCAGTAGTCCGCACACGTTAAAATGTGGGCAGCTCTGCTGTCGTTGCGCAGGCACTGCAGCATGTAGTCGCTCATGTGTGCCAGGCTGCCCAGAGGTAAGGACAAGCTGTCCTCTGTGGGAGGCGTATCGTCATCGTCCTGTGTTTCCCCCCAGTCACGCACCAGTGATGGGCCCGAGCTGCTTTGGGTGCCACCCCGCTGTGAACATGCTTCATCCTCATCCTCCTCCACCTCCTCCTCATCCTCGTCCTCCTCGTCCTCCAGTAGTGGGCCCTGTCTGGCCACATATGTACCTGGCCTCTGGTGTTGCAAAAAACCTCCCTCTGAGTCACTTCGAAGAGACTGGCCTGAAAGTGCTAAAAATGACCCCTCTTCCTCCTCTTCCTCCTGGGCCACCTCCTCTTCCATCATCGCCCTAAGTGTTTTCTCAAGGAGACATAGAAGTGGTATTATAACGCTGATAACGGCGTCATCGCCACTGGCCATGTTGGTGGAGTACTTGAAACAACGCAACAGGGCACACAGGTCTCGCATGGAGGCCCAGTCATTGGTGGTGAAGTGTGTCTGATCCACAGTGCGACTGACCCGTGCGTGCTGCAGCTGAAACTCCACTATGGCCTGCTGCTGCTTGCACAGTCTGTCCAGCATATGCAAGGTGGAGTTCCACCTGGTGGGTACGTCGCATATGAGGCGGTGAGCGGGAAGGCCGAAGTTACGCTGTAGCGCAGACAGGCGAGCAGCGGCAGGGTGTGAACGCCGGAAGCGCGAACAGACGGCCCGCACTTTATGCAGCAGCTCTGACATGTCGGGGTAGTTGCGAATGAACTTCTGCACCACCAAATTCAGCACATGCACCAGGCAAGGAATGTGCGTCAAACCGGCTAGTCCCAGAGCTGCAACGAGATTTCGCCCATTATCGCACACCACCAGGCCGGGCTTGAGGCTCACCGGCAGCAACCACTCGTCGGTCTGTTGTTCTATACCCTGCCACAACTCCTGTGCGGTGTGGGGCCTGTCCCCCAAACATATGAGTTTCAGAATGGCCTGCTGACGTTTACCCCGGGCTGTGCTGAAGTTGGTGGTGAAGGTGTGTGGCTGACTGGATGAGCAGGTGGAAGAAGAGGAGGAGGAAGCTGAGTAGGAGGAGGAGGAGACAGGAGGCAAAGAATGTTGCCCTGCGATCCTTGGCGGCGGAAGGACGTGCGCCAAACAGCTCTCCGCCTGGGGCCCAGCCGCCACTACATTTACCCAGTGTGCAGTTAGGGAGATATAGCGTCCCTGGTCGTGCTTACTGGTCCACGTATCTGTGGTTAGGTGGACCTTGCCACAGATGGCGTTGCGCAGTGCACACTTGATTTTATCGGACACTTGTTTGTGCAGGGAAGGCACGGCTCTCTTGGAGAAGTAGTGGCGGCTGGGAACAACATACTGTGGGACAGCAAGTGACATGAGCTGTTTGAAGCTGTGTGTGTCCACCAGCCTAAATGACAGCATTTCATAGGCCAGTAGTTTAGAAATGCTGGCATTCAGGGCCAGGGATCGAGGGTGGCTAGGTGGGAATTTACGCTTTCTCTCAAATGTTTGTGAGATGGAGAGCTGAACGCTGCCGTGTGACATGGTTGAGATGCTTGGTGACGCAGGTGGTGGTGTTGGTGGTACATCCCATGTTTGCTGGGCGGCAGGTGCCAACGTTCCTCCAGAGGCAGAGGAAGAGGCCGAGGCGGCGGCAGCAGCAGCAGAAGAGGCCGAGGCGGCGGCAGCAGCAGAAGAGGCCGAGGCGGCAGCAGCAGAAGAGGTAGCAGGGGGAGCCTGAGTGACTTCCTTGTTTTTAAGGTGTTTACTCCACTGCAGTTCATGCTTTGCATGCAGGTGCCTGGTCATGCAGGTTGTGCTAAGGTTCAGAACGTTAATGCCTCGCTTCAGGCTCTGATGGCACAGCGTGCAAACCACTCGGGTCTTGTCGTCAGCACATTGTTTGAAGAAGTGCCATGCCAGGGAACTCCTTGAAGCTGCCTTTGGGGTGCTCGGTCCCAGATGGCAGCGGTCAGTAGCAGGTGGAGTCTCTTGGCGGCGGGTGTTCTGATTTTGTCCACTGCTCACTCTTTTGCTACGCTGTTGGCTCGGTCTCACCACTGCCTCTTCCTCTGAACTCTGAAAGTCAGTGGCACGACCTTCATTCCATGTGGGGTCCTCATCATCAGGAAACATAAGTGGTTGTGCGTTAGTGCATTCTATCTCTTCCACCCCTGGTGAAGGGCTAGGTGGATGCCCTTGGGAAACCCTGGCAGCAGAGTCTTCAAACAGCATAAGAGACTGCTGCATAACTTGAGGCTCAGACAGTTTCCCTGATATGCATGGGGGTGATGTGACAGACTGATGGGCTTGGTTTTCATGCGCCATCTGTGCACTTTCTGCAGAAGACTGGGTGGGAGATAATGTGAACATGCTGGATGCACTGTCGGCCACCCAATTAACTAATGTCTGTACATGCTCAGGCCTTACCATCCTTAGAACGGCATTGGGCCCCACCAAATATCCCTGTAAATTCTGGCGGCTACTGGGACCTTAGGTAGTTGGTACACTAGGACGTGTGGCTGTGGCAGAACGGCCACGTCCTCTCCCAGCACCAGAGGGTCCACTAACACCACCACGACCATGTCCACGTCCGCGTCCCTTATTAGATGTTTTCCTCATTGTTCCCGTTCACCACAATTTTGAGAATGGCAAATTTGGGAATAGTTTTTCAACCCAGAACAAAAAGTGTGCTTTTACGGTCACTACAAATAACTTGACCAGCTAAAACAGTACAGATTTGCTTGAATAGAAATGTCAGGTCTATTTTTTAGGCGCTGGGTGACAGGCTCAACTTGCCCCTGATGTAGTATATGGCCAAAAAATAACCACACTGTTGCTGGTTAAATGCACTTGGGTGACACAGGCTCAGCCTGCAGCTGATGTAGTATATGGCCAAAAAAAAAAAAGACTGTTGATGGTTAAATGCACTTCGGTGACACAGGCTCAGCCTGCAGTTGATGTAGTATATGGCCAAAAAAAAAACAGACTGTTGATGGTTAAATGCACTTCGGTGACACAGGCTCAGCCTGCAGTTGATGTAGTATATGGCCAAAAAATAATCAGACTGTTGATGGTTAAATGCACTTCGGTGACACAGGCTCAGCCTGCAGTTGATGTAGTATATGGCCAAAAAAAAAACCAGACTGTTGATGGTTAAATGCACTTGGGTGACACAGGCTCAGCCTGCAGCTGATGTAGTATATGGCCAAAAAAAAAAAAGACTGTTGATGGTTAAATGCACTTCGGTGACACAGGCTCAGCCTGCAGTTGATGTAGTATATGGCCAAAAAAAAAACAGACTGTTGATGGTTAAATGCACTTCGGTGACACAGGCTCAGCCTGCAGTTGATGTAGTATATGGCCAAAAAATAATCAGACTGTTGATGGTTAAATGCACTTCGGTGACACAGGCTCAGCCTGCAGTTGATGTAGTATATGGCCAAAAAAAAACCAGACTGTTGATGGTTAAATGCACTTGGGTGACACAGGCTCAGCCTGCATCTGATGTAGGATATAGCACAAAATAACCACACTATTGATGGTTAAATACACTTGGTGATAGCTTGTGCTGGCGCACCACAAGTCACAAAATGGCCGCCGATCACCCCAGAAAAAAGTGATCTAAAAATGCTCTGGGCAGCCTCAAAAAAGTGAGCAAGTCAATATTAGCACTTCAATGATCCACAGCTGCAGATCGATCACAGAATGAAGTCTTTTGGAGGAGTTAATCTGCCTAATCTCGCTCTAACGTCGCAGCTGCAACCTCTCCCTATGCTTCAATCAGCAGAGTGACGTGCAGCGCAACGTGACCCAAGCTTATATAGAGGCTGGGTCACATGTTGCACTGGCCAATCACAGCCATGCCAATAGTAGGCAAGGCTGTGATGGCCTCTTGGGGCAAGTAGTATGACGCTTGTTGATTGGCTGCTTTGCAGCCTTTCAAAAAGCGCCAAGAAAGCGCCGAACACCGAACCCGAACACGGACTTTTACGAAAATGTTCGGGTTCGGGTCCGTGTCACGGACACCCCAAAATTCGGTACGAACCCGAACTATACAGTTCGGGTTCGCTCTTCCCTAGTCTATAGTTTTGTTCGTGACGCCAATTGCAGCGTGCGCAGGGTACTAACACAGGGCGCTTTAAGGTGTTGTAACTCACCTACCAGGTTAGGAATTCCAGAGTGGTGTAATGTCTCTGTGTGATAATGGCAATAGTGTCAATAGTGTCTTCTACCTGGGTATGGCTGGACTCCTGGACCCTGGCTCATTTGCAATAAAATGAGTGTGTTGCTAGTAGGAGTAATTGAAGGATTTGCAGCAATAATTGAGATCCAAACTTGGAATAATGTTCAAACTTGTCTTTAATAGATGCAGCTTTCATCCATGCGAGATACAGCATTAGTCTTTAGTCCCAGCAGGAATTGGCAATGTGTGGCAGGAATATATATCTTCTGCTCTATCATGTGCCTGGAGCTCTTTGCAGGATAAGTCGTCTGCTTGTGGCTCTGTAATGTGGCAGGAATTTATATCTTCTGCTCTTACTATCTTCTGCTGTATTGGGGACTGACTAGCTGAGGAGGAATTTGGCTTCTCCTGGTCTCTGGATGATACTCACAGTTGTGCTCACAGGGTATGCTTCTTCCTGAAGTTCTGGAGGTGGCTGCTTGCTTCTACCAGCTGAGGCTGAAAGGCTCAGGCTGAGAATGATGATCAATTGTCTCAGCCGAGACAAGATCCTGGCTTTGAATCCCTAAATCTGGGAGCTCCTACACACACAGCCTTCCCCTAGTAGTGATGTCCGGTTCATGAACGAATCGTTCATTTGAATCGATTCAGTTCAGTGAACTGGAGGAGTCGATTCACTTGAATGATCCGATCCGTTTGAAACGGCTCTCAGTCACAGCAGACAATAAATGCAGACGCTCAGCTCACCACCTCACGCTGGCAGCAGGAGCCTGAGGGAGGGACTCGGGAGGAGTCAGTAATATGATCTTAGAGTGGAAGAGCTGCTTCTGCCAGCCCCTCCCCTCCCCGCCCACCAACCAATCACCGACCAGAGCTGAGGGGGCGAGGCAAGCACAGCACACTAGCAGCTCTGACTCCAGTCCTCGGAGTAGTGCAGGGTCAGGGAGTCTAAATGAATCGAATGAGTCACAAGAATCTAAAGATCCAACTCAGTTAGTGACTCATTCGATTCATTGAGTTAAAAGAGCCGTGAGTCGTCAGCCTGTAGAACAGGTCACACTGAGGCTGTCGGCTCTCGGCTCTTGTTGCAGCAGTGATAAGATTAAGGGACAGAAAGGATCAGAGAGAGAAGGGACTGATGACACAGAGTTTAGATTACAGGTTGAATTAAATTAACCCTTTAGAATCAAATTGGCTTCTCAGGAGATATATATATGTTAAAGGCATCTCATTCAGTAGTTATATAGCTACTGAATGAGATGCCTTTAACATATATATCTCCTGAGAAACCAATTTGATTCTAAAGGGTTAATTTAATTCAACCTGTAATCTAAACTCTGTGTCATCAGTCCCTTCTCTCTCTGCTCCTTTCTGTCCCTTAATCTTATCACTGCTGCAACAAGAGCCGAGAGCCGACAGCCTCAGTGTGACCTGTTCTACAGGCTGACGACTCACGGCTCTTTTAACTCAATGAATCGAATGAGTCACTAACTGAGTTGGATCTTTAGATTCTTGTGACTCATTCGATTCATTTAGACTCCCTGACCCTGCACTACTCCGAGGACTGGAGTCAGAGCTGCTAGTGTGCTGTGCTTGCCTTGCCCCCTCAGCTCTGGTCGGTGATTGGTTGGTGGGCGGGGAGGGGAGGGGCTGGCACTTGCGAGTCAGCTCTCAGCAGTCTGACTTACCAAGTGAACCGAAGATCCGATTCATGAATCGGTTCATTTGAATGAGCTGATTCAAATGAACCGATTCACCTAAAAGACCCGAACTTCCCATCACTATCCCCTAGCAGGGGTGGCTGGCACACTAACTCTAACTTCCTTCCCCACCCATGAGGCAGGATGTGGGAACATCCCACACCTCCTCACAGAGGGGGGGGGGAGCTAAACTGGAATGTACTATTCCAGTATAGAAACACTAAACTGTCTAGGCCCCTGCTAACATTGCTGCCACCCGATGGTGAACATGAAAATTACAGCAATATATACTTTACAAGGCTTAGAATGCACAATTATGAGAATATTAGATAAGGGGAATGTGGGGCCGTGGGTGGGCACGTCGGCGGCTGGTGACGGGGTTAAGCACTGCAGCTTTGCCTTCTCTGCCGGAGGAGGAGGCGGAGCTGCAGTGAGTGACTGAGTCACGTGCCCGCTCTCGGCGCTCTGAATCCTCCACTCTTCCGCCTCGTTCCAGCCTTCCACCGCTTCACTTATGCGCTGCAGAGAGGAGAGTAATCGCTGGCCGCACCGCTCTTCTGCGAGCCGCAAATGAAGGCGCAAGGAGCTGCATGTGAACAAGGCAGACATAGCAGAGCTGGAGAGAGTTCAGAGGAGGGCAACTAAAGTAATAACTGGAAAAGACGACTGAGGGGAGATCTAATAACTATGTATAAATATATCAGGGGTCAGTACAGAGATCTTTTCCATCATCTATTTATCCCCAGGACTGTGACTGTGATGAGGGGACATCCTCTGTGTCTGGAGGAAAGAAGGTTTATACACAAACATAGAAGAGGATTCTTTACGGTAAGAGCAGTGAGACTATGGAGCTCTCTGCCTGAGGAGGTGGTGATGGTGAGTACAATAAAGGAATTCAGGAGGGGCCTGGATGTATTTCTGGAGTGTAATAATATTACAGGCTATAGCTACTAGAGAGGGGTCGTTGATCCAGGGAGTTATTCCGATGCCAGATTGGAGTCGGGAAGGAATTTTTTCCCCCTAAAATGAGGAAAATTGGCTTTTACCTCATTGGGGTTTTTGGCCTTCCTCTGGATCAATTTGCAGGATAACAGGCCGAACTGGATGGACGGAGGGCTTCTTTTCAGCCTTACAAACTATGTTACTGCCCCCACACAGCTGTGCTACCCCTTAGTGCCTACAACTGTGTTGCCCCCTGAGATTAGTGCTGCCCCTGTAGCTTTAATAAAATTTTAAAAAAAAGCCCCACTCCACAATGAACTGCTCACATCCTTCCTCTCCGGCTCATGCTCTTCTACTGCAGCAGTAAAGCACATCTTGTTCATTTTATTTCAAATCCATTGTGGTGGTGTATAGAGCCAGCAATGTTAGAATTGTGTCCATGTCCCAATATTTATGGACCCGACTGTATATATACATGCACTCTTTATTATTAATATTTATTTTCTGCCTTCATTTTATTATATACATCCATACATGCGTGTACAATTTTAACCCCTCCCAACCACATATTTATTGACTTTTGTGTGTGTACACATTTATGTGTATATTTATTTATATGTGTATATATATAACTTATTTTTGCACAAAAAAAACAAAACAACCTTTTAATTTTGTGATGTTTTAGACTTGAAAAAGGAGTATATTGACTCCGAAAACGCGTTGTCACTCACAGAATGGGGCTTCACACTCAGTCACGCAGCGTATTAGCCGCACAGAAAGAGCCCTCAGTAAGAAAATCTGCCGGTTCTTTGTAAAAATGTTTGCACTGTGGCCCATAACACTATAGTTACACCATGGGTGGGGGAGGTCGTAGGGGCTTGGAGGCAGGTTGGGGGGCCCCATAGATCAGTTTCGCACCTATATAGTGCATTTGCGGATGCGCGTACGCGGAAATTATATTGCCAATATTTCACATTGAAAAAAAATAATGAATGGAGATCGCAAATTTGAATAATCCATCTGGTATGTCACTGTCCATGTTGTGGGACTATTTGTGCACTTCTAGTCATTATTTCTTGGCTGCAAATATCAGCTGAAGGTTTTTCATGTTCGCCTGCCATTAAAATGAATGGGACCCGCCGCGAACTTGCGGTTCGCAAACATTTGATTGCATTCACGAACCGTCCCGGCAGATGTTCATCCATCACTATTCACCATCGTATTCATCTGCATACAGTATGTCTCTGGCATGTAATTACACGTGTGGATCTATCCTTAGGCCCATTTAACTTGGTTTGCCAAAATATTGCCTTTTTTCCCACAGTTCCATCTGACATTTTAAATTACATCTTTGCCCCATATAGAAAGGGATAGAAGAGCGCCCAAGGAAAACCGACACCAGAGCTTCAGCGTGCTGTGCTAGAAAGGAACAATTACATCTCCTGCATTTCCCAATTCCCCATAGACTTTCACCATCTAGACCTGCTATTTTTCTGATTTTTTTTTTTTTAAATATTGGCAAAAAAAATACCAGAGAAAAAGCCACGTCCATCCACTCTGGGGGTCAGCACCATCACATCAGAGTCCAACTAAACCCAGGATACACCAAGCACACGACAGAACGGTCATTGACCAGACATTGTAGCAAGTCCAGAGCATCTTCTCATTCCTCTGTAGTTCTTCCTGGAAATGAAGAAATTGATACGTATGCATTTCCTCACCCCTTGTCAACCTGACACTATGATCGGAGAATATTAGACTAGGAACGGGCCACACAAAGAAGTTGTAACATTCAGTTCTAAATTGGTCTATTGTTTATAGGGGGAGAGTACAAAAAAAATAAAGGATTTCCAGAAAAAGATGCTCCAGTCCTGTTACCTCATGGGAGGACATATTTGCATCAGATACAGGAGATGGAGTCTCACTAAAAAGACTGCTAGAAAACTCATGAAAATTAATTGATCAGCTGCAATCAGTGATGGAACCTGACAGTACACATTTCCCTACAGCACCACCACTGGAGAAGTGAAGTATTGCAGCATGTGAGCAAAATCAATAGGATGTACATGTAACATAGGCACCAGGTCCTCCAGTGCAAGACTGGTAAATTAAGGTGATGAATAAGAAACTCCCTATAGTAGAAAATGAGACTAGACAGCCCCATTTATATCTTCCATGCCTTACACCCTGTGACATCACTCCTTCCTCCCCGGCTCCATAGTCTACTGGACTGAGGTAGACGCCATGATTAACCAAGTTTCCCTTTACAGAAGATCAGACTAAGAATACCAGGAGACGGGATGTACAAGAATATAATATTTATTACAGATCAGGAGAAGAGATCCCGGGTCATGGAGCAGTCATCAGTATCATGGAGGACAGACGCTGGTTACAGGAGACAAACATAGATCTGATTAGAATCCTCCCGGTCAGCTGGAGATCAGGGCAACGGCAACCTCATTGAGGAACTTGTCACAGGCCGACTTGTCCACATCTGGGAAATGTTTGACGATGACCTCCAAGAGACAACCACACAGCAGCTGGGGATGGATGATGGGAGTCAGTGCACGCTCAACACTACAACAATTCTTATAAGGTAGGGGGGGGGGGGGTGTTAATTATAGCTGCTTCCCCACCCAGAAGGGGCTCCACTCTTGTCCTTTGGTTCTGCAGCTCAGCACCATTGACCGTAATCAAGAAGGAACTGCAATACCACATATAACCATGGACAAGAGTGGCGCCATTTTCAGCAGACTTTCTAAACACCACTGGACAGATCTGCTCCTCACCTTGATGGTGTCCACACTGAGCTTCAGCTTGTTGGTGTGCATCTCCCGCAGTGTGGCCAAGTTCTCCTGCAGATTTCCATAGTGGTTGAGGGCATCATTAATGGCGTGGATGATCTTCCCTCCATGTGTCTTCAGATCCTGACTGCCGGGGGTCACGTCCATGTGAGTGAAGTGGGACTTGGTGTCTGGATGCTGCTGGAAGAGACTGAGGAAGTGAAGATCCAGTGTTACATGGGGTAAAGACACTGTTGTCCTATATACCATGGAAATTAGAGGTCAGGACAGTAGAGGGGGCTACAAACAAAACAGGAGCAACTTTAAGGATGGCTGAGTATTAGGTAAAGATGGCTACCTTCATTCAGAAGCAGCACCACACCTGTCTGTAATTATAGTTCAGATCCATTGAAGTGAACAGGACTGAACTGCAGTATCACACACGGCCTGTAGACAGGGGTGGCACTGTTTAACAGAAACAGCCATGTTTTACTAATCCTGTGCAACCCTTTTTCTTCCTCCTTGGTTCTATTCCCATGGTATAACACTAAAGGGGTTTTGCAGGATTAGCATTGACAGCACCACTCTCACCCACAGGATGCGTCTGGTACTGCAGCTCAGCCACAATAACAATGCAATAAGAGAACTTATGGACAAACTGCTCTCTGGACACGCAGTGTTACTAGATTACAGTTTCTCATGTCAAAGGAAGATTCCAAACAAATCTGACACATTGTTGCATGTAGTGCAGGGGGCGGAGCACCAGGTGTAACAATGTATCAGCTCCTCCTTCCCAGCCCCTTGTAGCAGTGACTATCTGGCTCTGCCGCTCACCTCTCCATGGCTTCACCTCCAATCTTCTCAGCGTCAGCGTCAATCTTCACAAACAAGGGCTCCAAAGCCGCCTGCTCAGCATCTGATAGCGCCATCCTGGGATGTGAAGCTCCAGCACAAGGGCCAATCTGCACTGAGGGGCCCCAGACTCCATCATCACCTTTATATAGGGAGGAATGGCTGCTGATCCAGCACACCTGGGGCCCTACAGGAGAGCCTGACAACCTGGCCTGGCTGACAACTCCTGGACTGGAGTGCAGACACAATCAGCTGGTGGCTCTTGTAGACTTCCTTTCATCTGAGAAGACGCTCATGTGTATTAGCTCAGGTCTCCGTGCTGATCAAATGTGCGCAATGATTACACGTGACCGGAAAACGCACAATGATGTCACCTGTAAAGTATTCGTATGTGATCACATGACGCTGTGCGCACACGTGTGATGTAACATGTCTCTGATATCCAATGCAATTGGTAATTTCTCTATTAATATGACATGTGATGTACGTCTATGGGACACATATCATTACACGTGTACAGTACATGTGGTATCATACATGTGATCGCAGTGACATGGACCCCCAGCCAATCGTGCCACTCTTGTTATTAACCCTTTCATGATATGACATCACTACTGTCTCATTGGAGGTGTCAGAACACATACATGGTTGTCAGCTCGGCTGACAGGTATCTAGTATTTGGTGCTATTCACACAATGTGGTCAGATCGCAGTTTATTGAGATTCTCACCACGTTTTTGAAATACAAAGTGCCATTTTGCAGAAATGTTGAAGTGATAAATGCGTTGTGTGAACTGACCCTTCTTGCCAGCCATGTGTTATAGGGTAATGTCCGCATGGGATGGATACTGCTGGTTAGAGATGAGCGAATTTCATATTTTAGTTCACTTCGTTTGTTGGTTAAAGGTGAATTGCGTTATGGATTCAGTTACCGCGGACCATAACGCAATTCTATGACGGAATGCATAACGGAAAGCCTTTAGAGTCATTCCGCTATTCATTCCGTCATAATTGAAGTCTATGGGCTGCAAAACGGAACCATCCCGTTTCCGTTATGCAGTGGAGTCCGTCATAGAAATGCGTTATGGTCCGTGATAACGGAATCCATAACGCAATTCACCTTTAACCAACAAACGAAGTGTGAACGAAGTGTCATGAGGAAATGTTCTGATGGATCTGGAAGCCGACAGCAGGAAGTGAGAAATTTCGGAAGCATTTCCCTGCATTAGGCCGAATGCACACGGCCGTGTTCCGCGGCCGTGAACGGTCCGTGATATGCCGGCATGGCATCATTTGTTGCTTTCATTTCTTAAAGTGGGAATCCAAGACCATGCAATACCCCAGACCTTGGGGTATCTGCAATTGCTGTGTTTTATATGTAATGTATTGTATTTTCATGTTTATACCATTTATTCCAGCAGGGGAGGCAATGGTTAGCAGGAACAGGGCTTAGCAAACCTGGTCCTCCCCTCTTGGTAGGAGTGGGCTGGTCCTACTTCCTGCCAGGAGGGGGAGTTCCTCCTGGCAGGAAGAAAGAGAGTGATGGAATGGGTTTTCCTGTTCTGATAGTTGGGGAGTGAGGAAGTACATGTCAGAGCTCCTAATCCCAGGAACCGCATCCCAGGAACTGGTAGGCAGTGTTTCTAGCTTCGGTATTGTCATGTATGTTATGCACTTATGCTCGTAACCTGGTGTCTCTGTAGCAATGGGAGAAAGGGAGTCAGCATGATCTGTGTCTTTGGGCATCTGTCGCTGAACTACCAGGAGGAACCACCAGCGCAGCCTGAGAATGGCCTGACTTTCATCAAGGGCGCGTGCAGTACCCCAGGCCTGGGGATATCTGCAATTGCTGTGTTTTATATGTAATATACAGTATTTTCATGTTTATACTATTTATTCCTGCAGATGATTTAATGGTTAGTAGGAACAGGGCTAACTACCCTCTTGGTAGGAGTGGGCTGGTCCTGTTTCCTGCCAGGAGGGGGAGTTCCTAACTAGAGAAGAAGAGTGTCCTGTTCGGATAGTGGGGAGTGAGGAAGCAGACGTCAGAGCTCATACTCCCAGAAACCATATCTTATTCCCCTGTGAGGGAAACTCAGGGACCAGATATTCTTCTCCTGTGAGAACACCTTAATCCTGTCTTAAGAAAATGCTTGAGAGACAAGACAGCAGAGTGATCAGAGAAATACAGCTTTACAGACACTGCTGAAAGGTGAAGGACAACAGCTCAGACACCACCACCTACCTAAACCACTGCTAGGCCTGCACTAGAGTGGACACCTAAATCCACAAATGCTTGGTAGTGCCAACCTATTGCCATCCAACCAGCAGCCATACCTCCTTAACTGGTGCCAGAAACTGCCCTTTGTAATTATTGCTGCTGGATGTGCCACAAGTTATATTTTGCAGTACAAAAAAACTGTTATGCGTTCACTTTTGGCCTGAGTCTTCAATCTACACTTTCACTGCACCAAACCCCAGGGAATGAAAGCCCAAAGGAGAGTATTGTGACACAGCACCTTATCAGGGCCACTACCACTCCCATCCTCTGCACCAGCTCCTCAGGGGCTCGCTGCAATCATACCTCCCAACTGTTGAACAGCTGAAGGAGGGACAAGATCTATCTTTACACTTAGCCGCACTTCTAACTGCGCCCACTGCCTATCTATAGTCGCCAAATCCTGCCCAGTCCTTTTTGTTCCCTCACACACAAGTTCTGACCTTTTAATGCTTGGACTGGGGGAAAATGTCTGTATGGTGGGAAGTAACTGGCTCAGTGATAGAAAACAGAGGGTGGTTATTAATGGTACACACTCAGATTGGGTCACTGTCACTAGTGGGGTACCACAGGGGTCAGTATTGGAGTGGTCATTGTCACTAGTGGAGTACCACAGGGGTCAGAATTGGAGAGATCACCATCACTAGTAAAGTACCACAGTGGTCAGTATTGGAGGGGTCACTATAACTAATGGGGTACCCTAGGGGTCAGTATTGAAGGTGGTTCACCATCACTAGTGGGTTTCACAGGGTTCAGTATTGGAGGGATCACAGTCACTAGTGGGGTACCTCAGGGGTCAGTACTGGGCCCTATCCTCTTCAATATATTTATTAATGATCTTGTAGAAGGCTTGCACAGTAAAAAAAATCTATTTTTGCAGATGACACAAAACTGTGTAAAGTAATTAAGTAATTAGTAAGAGGACAGTATACTGTATATATACATACTCCAGAGGGCAGTATTCTGTATATATATACTACAGAGTACAGTATACATATACTACAGAGGGCAGTATACTATATATACTGTATATACTACAGAATACTGTATATAACTCACAAAAAGTTAGGGATATTTGGCTTTCAAGTTAAATTTATGGAAAACTTTAAAAGTTCTGCTCCAGCAGCAATAGTGATTTCCTCATCTCAAACAATTTATTGACACACAAGCCGACACCAGTGCTGGGTATACCGCCACAAATGTCAGTGTCTCAGGAACTTGTCCTGTGGCCTTGAGCATCAATTGCAGCTTGACAACGACGTCTCCTGCTGTTCACAAGTCGACTTATTGTCTGCTGAGGCATGGCGTCCTACTCTTCTAGAGAGGCGGCCCTCAGGTCATTGACGTTCTGGGGTACAGAGTTACGAGCCTCTACACGGCGACTCAGCTGATCCCATAGGTTTTCAATGGGATTCAGGTCTGGAGAAAGTGCAGGCCACTCCATTTGAGGTCCCCGTCTCCAGCAGCCGTTCCCCAATGATGTGACCTCGATGAGCTGGCGCATTGTCCTCCATGAAGATGAAATTAGGCCTGTGTTGTTCATGCATAGGCCCAATGACTGGATTAAGGTACTTTCACACTAGCGGCAAGGAACTCCGGCGGGTGAACAGCCTGTCGGATCCGTGCTGTCGCTAGTGCATGCGTGCCCCTGAACTACCCCTCCGGCCCCATTGACTATAATGGGGGCGGGCCGGAGTACCGGCGGCAGCACTGTAAACATGCCGAGAGGCGGCCGGAATAAAACTACGACGGAGTTCCTTGCCGCTCGTGTGAAACTCTCCTTAATGATGTTCTTCAAGTAGTATGGGCTTGTCACTGGACCATTCACAGAGTGTAGGGCAGTTCTGTATTGACTAGACCCACCTGCCCGCACTGTAACACCACCATCGCCAAAGGGCATTTTACATTGATCCTGAAATTTCATCCACAAGCCAAATATCCCAAACTTTTTATGAGTAGTATATATAGACAACAGAGGACAGTATACTGTATATGTACACACACTACAAAGGAAAGTATACCGTATATATACACTACAGAGGACAGTATACTGTATATATATACTACAGAGGACGCTATACTGTATATACACTACAGAGGACAGTATACTGTATATGTACACACACTACAAAGGAAAATACACTGTATATATACACTACAGAGGACAGTATACTGTATATATACACTACAGAGGACAGTATACTGTATATATACACTACAGAGGACAGTATACTGTGTATATAGACAACAGAGGACAGTATACTGTATATATACACACACTACAAAGGAAAGTATACTGTATATATACACTACAGAGGACATTATACTGTATATATACTACAGAGGACAGTATATTGTATATATACTACAGAGGACAGTATCTAATATATAAAGCTGAGTGTATGTCTACTAAAGGAATCCGCACCGTCGCATTTACAATCACAAAATTTGGCAGACAGGTACATCAGGTGTCCGGGTAGGTTTTAGACCGGGTCTCAGCTCTCTAGCATGTACCGTTGCTAAGATAGTCCCAAAAAGTGCATTAGCCCAGGGGTGGCCAACCTTACAGACACAAAGAGCCAGAAAAAAAAATCGTATGACTGCCAGGAGCCACAAGCTATCCGTTTACACAAATATGCGTGCACATGACAGTATTACTGCAATTGAGTTATCAAACATTTAAAAGTGCATTTAAACCACCTTTCCTACCTGTAGTGTAAACAGCTTTAGTGAGACTTCTGGCAATCTTTGTTTTTCACAATGTGTTTCAAGATTTCTCAGATGACCGCCCCATGCTCAGATGACACCCTTATGCTCAGATGACCGCCCCATGCTCAGATGACACCCTTATGCTCAGATGACACCCTTATGCTCAGATGACACCCTTATGCTCAGATGACCGCCCTATGCTCAGATGACACCCTTATGCTCAGATGACCGCCCCATGCTCAGATGGCCGCCCATGCTCAGATGACCGCTCTATGCTCAGATGACCACCCCATGCTCCAATGACCACCCCATGCTCAGATGACCGCCCCATGGTCAGATGACCGCCCATGCTCAGATGACTGCCCTATGCTCAGATGACCGCCTTATGCTCAGATGACTGCTCTATGCTCAGATGACCGGTCTATGCTCAGATGACTGCTCTATGCTCAGATGACCGCCTTATGCTCAGATGACCGCCTTATGCTCAGATGACTGCCCTATACTCAGATGACTGCCTTATACTCAGATGACCGCTCTATGCTCAGATGACCGCCTTATGCTCAGATGACCGCCTTATGCTCAGATGACTGCCCTATACTCAGATGACTGCCCTATGCTCAGATGACCGCCCATGCTCAAATGACCGCCTTATGCTCAGATGACCACCTTATGCTCAGATGACTGCCTTATGCTCAGATGACCGCCTTATGCTCAGATGACCGCCTTATTCTCAGATGACCGCTCTATGCTCAGATGACCGCCCATGCTCAGATGACCGCCTTATGCTTAGATGACTGCCCTATACTCAGATGACTGCCTTATACTCAGATGACCGCTCTATGCTCAGATGACCGCCCATGCTCAGATGACCGCCTTATGCTCAGATGAGTGCCTTATGCTCAGATGACTGCCCTATATTCAGATGACTGCCTTATACTCAGATGACCGCTCTATGCTCAGATGACCGCTCTATGCTCAGATGACCGCCTTATGCTCAGATGACTGCCTTATGCTCAGATGACCGCTCTATGCTCAGATGACCGCCTCATGCTCAGATGACCGCCTTATGCTCAGATGACCGATCTATGCTCAGATGACCGCCTTATAATCAGATGACCGCCTTATGATCAGTTGACCGCCTTATGATCAGTTGACCGCCTTATGCTCAGATGACCGCCCCATGCTCAGATGACCGCTCTATGCTCAGATGACCGCTTCATGTTTAGATGACCGCCTTATGCTCAAATGACCGCCTTATACTCAGATGACGGCTCTATGCTCAGATGACCGCCTTATGCTCAGATGACCGCCCTATACTCAGATGACCGCTCTATGTTCAGATGACCGCCTTATGCTCAGATGACCGCTCTATGCTCAGATGACCGCCTTATGCTCAGATGACTGCCTTATGCTCAGATGACCGCTCTATGCTCAGATGACCGCCTTATGCTCAGATGAACGCCCCATGCTCAGATGACCGCCCCATGCTCAGATGACCGCCCCATGCTCAGATGACCGCTCTATGCTCAGATGACCGCCCCATGTTTAGATGACCGCCCATATGCTCAGATGACCACCTGCAATGAGCCAGACCGTGGTACGGTTAATCGGACGCCAAATTATGCAGTGGGTCAGGATATGGTTATAATAGTCTATAGTTTTGTTTGTGACGCCAATTGCAGCGTGCGCAGGGTACTAACACAGGGCCCTTTAAGGTATTGTAACTCACCTACCAGGTGAGGAATTCCAGAGTGGTGTAATGTCTCTGTGTGATAATGGCAATAGTGTCAACGGTGTCTTCTACCTGGGTATGGCTGGACTCCTGGATCCTGGCTCATTTGCAATAAAATGAGTGTGTTGCTAGTAGGAGTAATTGAAGGATTTGCAGCAATAATTGAGATCCAAACTTGGAATAAAGTTCAAACTTGTCTTTAATAGATGCAGCTTTCATCCATGCGAGATACAGCATTAGTCTTGGGTCCCAGCAGGAATTGGCAATGTGTGGCAGGAATATATATCTTCTACTCTATCATGTGCCTGGAGCTCTTTGCAGGATAAGTCGTCTGCTTGTGGCTCTGTAATGTGGCAGGAATTTATATCTTCTGCTCTTACTATCTTCTGCTGTATTGGGGACTGACTAGCTGAGGAGGAATTTGGCTTCTCTGGTCTCTGGACGATACTCACAGTTGTGCTCACAGGGTATGCTTCTTCCTGAAGTTCTGGAGGTGGCTGCTTGCTTCTACCAGCTGAGGCTGAAAGGCTCAGGCTGAGAATGATGATCAATTGTCTCAGCCGAGACAAGATCCTGGCTTTGGATCCCTAAATCTGGGAGCTCCTACACACACAGCCTTCCCCTAGCAGGGGTGGGTGGCACACTAACTCTAACTTCCTTCCCCACCCATGAGGCAGGATGTGGGAACATTCCACACCTCATCACAGAGGGGGGAGCTAAACTGGAATGTACTATTCCAGTATAGAAACACTAAACTGGGATCTCGGTTGGGGGTGTGGAATATAAACTAAGCCTTTTTGCTGACGATTTTTTGTTGACACTCACCAACCCTGTCATTTCATTCCCCTGCCTTTTATCAGTTCTCAAGTCCTTCTCTGCCGCATCTGGCCTACTAGTTAATCAGTCCAAATCTGAACTTTTTTTAAGTAATGTCTCCCATAGGGATTCCGAAATTCTCCAAAGAGGATTCCCATTTCAACACAATCCACATCTCCTCTCATACTTAGGTGTATCACTGACCAAAACGCTTGACACCCTATATAAGTACAACTATCTCCCCATGTTTGCTCGGATACGGAAAGACCTACAGTCATGGGAATCCCTTCCAGTGTCCTGGGTGGGTAGGATACATATAGTGCGAATGGTAGTCCTTCCTCGACTTCAATACCTTTTCCGTGCCCTCCCTGTACCAATCCCAGCGTCTGATCTGAGGGCTCTTCAGGCGGACATCCTTAAATTTATTTGGGCCCATAAACGTGCTCGTATTTCAAAATTTGTAATGTGCCGTCACAAGGCTCATGGAGGCCTTTCAGTAACAGATTTAGCTCAATACTACAAGGCAGCCAGATTAGCGCAACTCTTCCTGACACATCTTTCTGCACAGGCTCAACCAATATGGATCACCCTTGAGCAGTCGCTGTTTGGCCCGTTCTCCTGGAGAGCCCTCATTTGGACCACATCCACTCTGCCCTCTTCTCTCCGCTCCAAATCCCAACTCTTATACTATGCTTTACTCCTATGGAGATCCATCAGATTTAAATGTGTTCTCCAATCCAAACCATCCCCCTTGGAATGCATGTGGGGCAATCCTGCCTTTCCTCCTGGGCTTCAATCTAGGGCCTTCTCATGGTGGGTTGAAAAAAAATTGTGCTCCCTCCGGGACTTCCTCGTGCGGGGTAAACTACTGACTATGCCAGCCTTTATTGAGAAATTCACCCCTCCAGCTTATGAACAATTCAATGTCCGGAGAGTATTCTCCTTCCTTCACTCCCTGAAGACTAGCCTCCACAAAGTTGAATATACATCTTTTGAAAGATTAATGTCCTTCTCTCTATATAAACAGGGTCTATTATCCCGGATATACTCTATCCTCACTGCACCTCCAGAGGACACTAAACTCCGCTATATGTTGGAGTGGGAGGCGGATCTGTCGGAAGAATCAAGCGTATCTAGATGGCACCAGCGCTCCCAGACATTAACCAAAGGGTCATGGCAAACTACCTTGGCAGAGACCTCTATTAAAATACTCCACCGGACGTATTTAGTACCAGCCAAATTACATCACTTTTACCCAGAGGTTCCCTCTACTTGCTTTCGGGGGTGTGATGAGGAGGGCACGATGCTCCATACCTGGTGGACTTGCCCTGTGGCGGCCAGGCTATGGGGTCGCATCTGTCACTTGCTCTCATCTTTGCTGGGGTGCGTCCTCCTCCCCACACCCTCGGTCTTGCTACTTGGCGACAAGCCGTCGAAATTAACAAATGCCAAATTCAAATTGACCCAATTTATCCTGCTTGCAGCTAGAATCCACATTGCCTCTCAGTGGCGATCCTTGTTACTGAGCTATCAAGCAGTAATTGATAGAGTCAACAAGATATACCAATCTGAAAGGATGTCGGCTATCCGCTCATATACATTTGCTTTGTTTGAAAGAGTCTGGGAGCCCTGGTCGTCCTCTTCGCACTCTATTGATCTCTCCCTTTATAGGGGGCTCTGATAATTTTCATGGATGTATTGTGCACTGAGGGGGGGTTATGCAGTTATGAATCCTTTTATTCCTGATCGCCTCCTGACACCAGACCTATGTACCTTGTAACTACAAGTCTATTACCCCTGATTTCCTGACGCTTTCCTTTTTATTTAAGTCTTATTTTATGTGTGTCTTTTTGTTTTTTATTTTATTTGTTTGGAATGTTCAAATAATTGGACTTCAAGTCCTCTGTATTAAGTACATTATTCTGTACACTTTATTATTGAGAAAATCTAATAAATACTATTGAAACATAGAAACACTAAACTGTCTAGGCCCCTGCTAACATTGCTGCCACCTGTTGGTGAACATGAAAATTACAGCAATATATACTTTACAAGGCTTAGAATGCACAATTATGAGAATATTAGATAAGGGGAGTGTGGGGCCGTGGGTGGGCACGTCGGTGGCTGGTGGCGCGGTTAAGCACTGCAGCTTCGCCTTCTCTGCCGGAGGAGGAGGCGGAGCTGCAGTGAGTGACTGAGTCACGTGCCCGCTCTCCAGCCTTCCACCGCTTAACTTATGCGCTGCAGAGAGGAGAGTAATCGCTGGCCGCACCGCTCCCCTGCGAGCCGCAAATGAAGGTGCAAGGAGCCGCATGTGAACAAGGCAGACATAGCAGAGCTGGAGAGAGTTCAGAGGAGGGCAACTAAAGTAATAACTGGAAAAGACGACTTAGGGGGATCTAATAACTATGTATAAATATATCAGGGGTCAGTACAGAGATCTCTCCCATCATCTATTTAACCCCAGGACTGTGACTGTGATGAGGGGACATCCTCTGCGTCTGGAGGAAAGAAGGTTTGTACACAAACATAGAAGAGGATTCTTTACGGTAAGAGCAGTGAGATAATGGAACTCTCTGCCTGAGGAGGTGGTGATGGTGAGTTCACTAAAAGAGTTCAAGAGGGGCCTGGATGTATTTCTGGAGTGCAATAATATTACAGGCTATAGCTGCTAGAGATGGGTCGTTGATCCAGGGAGTTATTCCGATGCCAGATTGGAGTCGGGAAGGAATTTTTTCCCCCTAAAATGAGGAAAATTGGCTTTTACCTCATTGGGGTTTTTGGCCTTCCTCTGGATTAATTTGCAGGATAACAGGCCGAACTGGATGGACGGAGGGCTTCTTTTCAGCCTTACAAACTATGTTACTGCCCCCACACAGCTGTGCTACCCCTTAGTGCCTACAACTGTGTTGCCCCCTTAGATTAGTGCTGCCCCTGTAGCTTTAATAAAATTTAAAAAAAGCCCCACTCACCAATGAACTGCTCACATCCTTCCCCTCCGGCTCATGCGCTTCTACTGCAGCAGTAAAGCACATCTTGTTCATTTTATTCCCTTACGTCCTAACCAGTGGCACAGCTGGGGTATCCTGCCCCTGTGGACTGGTTAGGACAGGTTGAAGTTTTTATGAAATAAACAAACTAAACCTATACACGCCCTCCCTGCCCCCAATAAAGAGGGGCGTAGCCCTCATGCTATTGTGTTTTTTTCTGTCCTGCGGACAGGACGGGACGGGTGGTGCACTCCTCCATCCCTGCGGTGGAGAGAGTGTCTTTTTCCCTTCTTTGTTATTTCGTTCCCTCTGGGAGCTGGGCCGCTCCTCCTATTCGGCCTGAGGATGACACTCAGGCCTTAACTGGGTTTTGCTCCTGTTCAGAGCCCTATCACTATTGGGCTTACCTCTTTGTCGGGGCTGGATCGGCTGGAGCGGCGGTAGTGGCGTCCCGCATGTTCGGCTGGGCGCCGCCATCTTGCAGAAGTGACGTCAGGTGACGTCACTTCCGGGTTTTTCTCCGGCCGATCGCAGTAGCGTCGTCCGGGGGTGTATTTTGATTGTCTAAGGCCGTGGGGGGCCTTTAGATGTTTCAGGGTCCCTCTCTGGGGTCCATAGTAAACAGTTTTGTTATTCAGTACCAAGATATAAATTTAGAGGTTTACCCCGCCCCTTTTGTGGGCGGGGCTTTCTTTTGGCGCCTAAACAACCCTATTTAAAATTGGTGAAGCTCCAGGTTCAGTCTCCTGGAGCGCAGCTAGCCTGTTAACCTTGAGTGTGTGGTTTGGTGCTATAGTGGTTTGCTAACCTCTGTGTGCTGAAAATCTTTTTTGCTTACGATAAGAGCTTGCTAGGATCTTCTGGGTAAAGATCCTGAAGCTTGCGGTTAAGCTCTGTTTTCTTGAATTTTGCTAAATTCATGTCTCTTTTAATTTTCAGCCATGTCTTCTACCGGGGACGGTGAGCGAGAGCCCAGCAGGAAGTCCGCGGGCAAGAGGCGTCACCTGCAGTGCCATGACTGCCAGATCGTGCTGGAGGACTCCTATGAATTTTCCCGGTGCCCACCCTGTAGGGCCAAGTCTCTTCCCCAGCTGGAGCCATCGGTCCATGACGTAGTCGATTGGGTGAAGGGGTACATGGAGTCCAACATGAGCCAGGTGAACGCCTCCATACAGGAGCTGAAGAATACCCTGGTTTCCAAACGCCATCGTCCCTCCTCCCCCATCGTGCGATGGAGGTCTCGGGGGGTCAGGAGGCGAGAGAAGGTTCAGCCTCTTCCTCCTCGGACAAGGAGGATGGATTTTCATATCTTTTTCCGCTGGAGAAGGCCCAGCGGCTACTAAAATCTGTCCGGTCGGGGGACCAGGACGTTGATCCGGGGGAAGCCTCATCCTCTGCCTCTAGGGGGCCTAGGGCCTTTAAAGCAGATGATTCTCTCCTGTCTCTGATGAAAACAGAGTGGAGAAAGCCAGAGAAAGGTCCAGTGTTGACCAAGAGATTTAAGGCTGTGTTTCCGGTTAAAGAGGATCAGGTATCTTCCTGGGGGCCTGTCCCCAAGGTGGACATGGCGATCGTGAAGTTATCTAGAAGGACCCTGATCCCATCAGACGACGGGTCAAGTTTGCAGGACCCAATGGACCGGAAGGCAGACTGCGCCCTTAGGCACGCTTATTCCTCAGCCTCGGCCTCCGCCTCAGTCGCGATTTCGTCGTCCGAAGTGGTGAATTTTCTGAAAGCTAGATTCTCCCAGATTCAGTCTGACCTTGACCAGGGGGTCTCTAGGGACGACATTCTGGCCTCATGTAAGACGGCCAGCCTTGCCATTGACTTCTTGTGTGACGCAGCTCCACAACAATTGAAGCTGGCATCCAAGTCCATGGCTCTTTCAGCCGCGGGCAGGCGTCCGCTTTGGTTGAAACCTTGGAAGGCCGATACGACCTCAAAACATAATCTTTGTGCCATGGCATATGAACCCGGCAAACTCTTTGGTGCAGAGCTTGACCAGATAATGGAGGGGCTGTCGGACAAGAAGGGCATGTCCCTTCCCCAGCAGTCCTTTCGTGGTCAGGGCAAGGGGTATAGTTCCAGAGCGGAACCTCAACCCAGACCCCAGAGGAATTGGGGTTCCCGTAGAGGAGGGAAATCCTCTCGGGGTTCTAGACCCCCCAAGAAGTCCTCGGCGCTCTGATTGCGGGCCTCCTCGAGGCTCTTGGTATTTAGCCGGTCTGACTGGAAATCCCGGGGTCCCTTCTCCCCACATTCCCGTTGGCGGTCGCCTACAGCACTTTCTACCTTGTTGGCAGGATCATATCCAGGACAGTTGGGTCCTGCGTGTAATTTCTCAGGGCTACCTTGTAGACTTGAGCAGTCTGCCTCTGGACAAGTTTGTCCAAACAAGGCTTCTTCCCAGCAACAAGCAAAAGATTCTAGAAAGTTACGTGCTAGAATACTTCCAGAAGGGGGCCTTAGAAGAGGTTCCTCTCCAAGAGAGGGGAACAGGTATCTACTCCCCAGTTTTCCTGGTAGCCAAGAATACCGGAGGTTGGAGGATGATTATAGATCTGAGGTTTTTCAACCGTTTCATAAAACAAAAGAAGTTCCGTATGGAAACTATCCAGTCAGTGACCAATCTTCTTATGCCGGGAGATTTCTTGGCAACCTTAGACCTCAAGGATGCTTATCTCCATATTCCCATCCATCCTGGGTCCAGAAGATTCTTAAGGATCGCGGTAAACATCGGGGGGGTCCTAAAACATTTTCAGTTTGTGGCCCTCCCGTTTGGGATTTCTTCAGCCCCACACACTTTCACCAAAGTGGTGGTCTCTGTGGTGGCCGCACTAAGGCTTCAGGGCCTGAGTATAGTTCCATACCTGGACGACTGGCTCCTCAGAGCTCCTTCCCAAGCGATCCTGTCCCAACACATCCAACAGGCTGTTACATTGCTACATCAGTTAGGATGGATAATCAATTGGGACAAATCCCAACTTCAACCAGCCACCTCGGTAAGGTTCCTGGGGTTCATGGTGGATTCAGTCAGGATGACGATTCATCTCACTCCCGAAAGAAGGCAATCCGTGCAACAGACAGCCCGTTCTCTCTCTGTACCAAAACAGGTAACGATTCGAACGTGGATGAGGATGTTGGGACTAATGTCTTCAACCGCAGAGGCGGTACCTTGGGCATTATGACATCTACGTCCGCTCCAGTCGGAAGTATTAGCCAAGTGGAATCACAGTCCAGTGGGACTCTTTTGCCAAGATATTTCTCTCACCCAGCAAGGGTATATGTAAAATGACACCCCAAAACACATTCCCCAACTTCTCCTGAATACGGCGATACCAGATGTGTGACACTTTTTTGCAGCCTAGGTGGGCAAAGGGGCCCACATTCCAAAGAGCACCTTTCGGATTTCACAGGTCATTTTTTACAGAATTTGATTTCAAACTCCTTACCACACATTAGGGCCCCTAAAATGCCAGGGCAGTATAACTACCCCACAAGTGACCCCATTTTGGAAAGAAGACACCCCAAGGTATTCCGTGAGGGGCATGGCGAGTTCCTAGAATTTTTTATTTTTTGTCACAAGTTAGTGGAAAATGCTGATTTTTATTTTTTATTTTTTTTTCATACAAAGTCTCATATTCCACTAACTTGTGACAAAAAATAAAAACTTCCATGAACTCACTATGCCCATCAGCGAATACTTTGGGGTCTCTTCTTTCCAAAATGGGGTCACTTGTGGGGTAGTTATACTGCCCTGGCATTCTAGGGGCCCAAATGTGTGGTAAGGAGTTTGAAATCAAATTCTGTAAAAAATGACGAGTGAAATCCGAAAGGTGCTCTTTGGAATATGGGCCCCTTTGCCCACCTAGGCTGCAAAAAAGTGTCACACATCTGGTATTGCCGTACTCAGGAGAAGGTGGGGAATGTGTTTTGGGGTGTCATTTTACATATACCCATGCTGGGTGAGAGAAATATCTTGGCAAAAGACAACTTTTCCCATTTTTTTTATACAAAGTTGGCATTTGACCAAGATATTTATCTCACCCAGCATGGGTATATGTAAAAAGACACCCCAAAACACATTCCCCACCTTCTCCTGAGTACGGAGATACCAGATGTGTGACACTTTTTTGCAGCCTAAGTGGGCAAAGGGGCCCATATTCCAAAGAGCACCTTTCGGATTTCACAGGTCATTTTTTACAGAATTTGATTTCAAACTCCTTACCACACATTTGGGCCCCTAAAATGCCAGGGCAGTATAACTACCCCACAAGTGACCCCATTTTGGAAAGAGACCCCAAGGTATTTCGTGATGGGCATAGTGAGTTCATAGAAGTTTTTATTTTTTGTCACAAGTTAGTGGAATATGAGACTTTGTAAGAAAAAAATAAAAAAATCATCATTTTCCGCTAACTTGTGACAAAAAATAAAAAGTTCTATGAACTCACTATGCCCATCAGCGAATACCTTAGGGTGTGTACTTTCCGAAATGGGGTCATTTGTGGGGTGTTTGTACTGTCTGGGCATTGTAGAACCTCAGGAAACATGACAGGTGCTCAGAAAGTCAGAGCTGCTTCAAAAAGCGGAAATTCACATTTTTGTACCATAGTTTGTAAACGCTATAACTTTTACCCAAACATTTTTT
Organism: Bufo bufo; assembly: GCF_905171765.1. Lineage (NCBI taxonomy): Eukaryota > Metazoa > Chordata > Amphibia > Anura > Bufonidae > Bufo > Bufo bufo. The sequence goes on along the minus strand of NC_053392.1, from coordinate 609,225,019 downwards.
TTTTATCAAAGACATGTAGAACTATAAATTTAGAGCAAAATTTCTATATGGATCTCGTTTTTTTTGCAAAATTTTACAACTGAAAGTGAAAAATGTCATTTTTTTGCAAAAAAATCGTTAAATTTCGATTAATAACAAAAAAAGTTAAAATGTCAGCAGCAATGAAATACCACCAAATGAAAGCTCTATTAGTGAGAAGAAAAGGAGGTAAAATTCATTTGGGTGTTAAGTTGCATGACCGAGCAATAAACGGTGAAAGTAGTGTAGGTCAGAAGTGTAAAAAGTGGCCTGGTCTTTCAGGGTGTTTAAGCACTGGGGGCTGAGGTGGTTAAATTGAATGGGACCCGCCGCGAACATTTGATCGCATTCACGAACCGTCCCGGCAGATGTTCATCCATCACTATTCACCATCGTATTCATCTGCATACAGTAGGTCTCTGGCATGTTATTACACATGTGGATCTATCGTTAAGCCCATTTAACTTTGTTTTCTGCCAAAATATTGCCTTTTTCCCCCACAGTTCCATCGCATATTTTAAATTACGTCTTTGCCCCATAGAGCGCCCAAGGAAAACCGACACCAGAGCTTCAGCGTGCTGTGCTAGAAAGGAACAATTACATCTCCTGCATTTCCCAATTCCCCATAGACTTTCACCATCTAGACATGCTATTTTTCTGATTTTATTTTTTTTAAATATTGGCAAAAAAAATACCACAGAAAAAGCCACGTCCATCCACTCTGGGGGTCAGCACCATCACATCAGAGTCCAACTAAACCCAGGATACACCAAGCACACGACAGAACGGTCATTGACCAAACATTGTAGCAAGTCCGGAGCATCTTCATTCCTCTGTAGTTCTTCCTGGAAATGAAGAAATTGATACGTATGCATTTCCTCACCCCTTGTCAACCTGACACTATGATCGGAGGATATTAGACTAGGAACGGGCCACACAAAGAAGTTGTAACATTCAGTTCTAAATTGGTCTATTGTTTATAGGGGGAGAGTACAAAAAAAATAAAGGATTTCCAGAAAAAGATGCTCCAGTCCTGTTACCTCATGGGAGGACATATTTGCATCAGATACAGGAGATGGAGTCTCTAACTAAAAAGACTGCTAGAAAACTCATGAAAATTAATTGATCAGCTGCAATCAGTGATGGAACCTGACAGTACACATTTCCCTACAGCACCACCACTGGAGAAGTGAAGTATTGCACCATGTGAGCAAAATCAATAGGCTGTACATGTAACACAGGCGCCAGGTCCTCCAGTGCAAGACTGGTAAATTAAGGTGATAAATAAGAAATTCCCTATAGTAGAAAATGAGACTAGACAGCCCCATTTATATCTTCCATGCCTTACACCCTGTGACATCACTCCTTCCTCCCCGGCTCCATAGTCTACTGGACTGAGGTAGACGCCATAAATTAACAAAGTTTCCCTTTACAGAAGATCAGACTAAGAATACCAGGATACGGGATGTACAAGAATATAATATTTATTACAGATCAGGAGAAGAGATCCCGGGTCATGGAGCAGTCATCAGTATCATGGAGGACAGACGCTGGTTACAGGAGACACATGGACATAGATCTGAGAAGAATCCTCCGTCAGCTGGAGATCAGGGCAACAGCAACCTCATTGAGGAACTTGTCACAGGCCGACTTGTCCACATCTGGGAAATGTTTGACGATGACCTCCAGGAGACAACCACACAGCAGCTGGGGATGGATGATGGGAGTCAGTGCACGCTCAACACTACAACAATTCTTATAAGGTAGGGGGGGGGGGGGGGTGTTAATTATAGCTGCTTCCCCACCCAGAAGGGGCTCCACTCTTGTCCTTTGGTTCTGCAGCTCAGCACCATTGACAGTAATCAATAAGGAACTGCAATACCAGATATAACCATGGACAAGAGTGGCGCCATTTTCAGCAGACTTTCTAAACACCACTGGACAGATCTTCTCCTCACCTTGATGGTGTCCACACTGAGCTTCAGTTTGTTGGTGTGCATCTCCCGCAGTGTGGCCAAGTTCTCCTGCAGATTTCCATAGTGGTTGAGGGCATCATTAATGGCGTGGATGATCTTCCCTCCATGTGTCTTCAGATCCTGACTGCCAGGGGTCACATCCATATGAGTGAAGTGGGACTTGGTGTCTGGATGGTGCTGGAAGAGACTGAGGAAGTGAAGATCCAGTGTTACATGGGGTAAAGACACTGTTGTCCTATATACCATGGAAATTAGAGGTCAGGACAGTAGAGGGGGCTACAAACAAAACAGGAGCAACTTTAAGGATGGCTGAGTATTAGGTAAAGATGGCTACCTTCATTCAGAAGCAGCACCACACCTGTCTGTAATTATAGTTCAGATCCATTGAAGTGAACAGGACTGAACTGCAGTATCACACACGGCCTGTAGACAGGGGTGGCACTGTTTAACAGAAACAGCCATGTTTTACTAATCCTGTGCAACCCTTTTTCTTCCTCCTTGGTTCTATTCCCATGGTATAACACTAAAGGGGTTTTGCAGGATTAGCATTGACAGCACCACTCTCACCCCCAGGATGCGTCTGGTACTGCAGCTCAGCCCCAATAACTTGAATGAAAACAATGCAATAAGAGAACTTATGGACAAACTGCTCTTAAAAAAAAATAAAATAAAAATCACATGATTCATCTCACCCAAATCCTGAGGTCTCAGAACACGCAGGGCCAGATTTATCATTAGCGCAAGTCAGAATAATGGAGTGAAAAAGTCGCAAAAAAAATGCGCAAACGCTAAAACTGCGCACAAATTTGCAACTTTTTTCTGCTCTGCACTATGCTCGCCAGTTTTCTGAAAGTGGGCGTGTTTTCTTATATAAATGAATCTCTAGACAGATTTACTATTGGGACTATTTAAAAAGTCACAAAAAAAATTTGCAATTTCACTCCAGTGAGGACCATGCTTATCTTATGAGACTTTTTAATAGAACACGAGACTTTTTCGTAAGGACGTGCGACTTTTGTAAAGCTGCTTACTGACAGATAAACTGCTACCGTCAAACCACATTTATTACAGTCTAAAAGGGCCAATCATAAAACTGACTTTAGCCATATGTGAAAGTGGAGTGAGCGGTCAGAGGAATGATAAATCTGGACACGCAGTGTTTCTGGATTACAGTTTTTCATGTTTAAAGGAAGATTCCAAACAAATCTGATACATTGTTGCATGTAGTGCAGGGGGCGGAGCACCAGGTGTAACAATGTATCAGCTCCTCCTTCCCAGCCCCTTGTAGCAGTGACTAACTGGCTCTGCCGCTCACCTCTCCATGGCTTCACATCCAATCTTCTCAGCGTCAGCGTCAATCTTCACAAACAAGGGCTCCAAAGCCGCCTTCTCAGCATCTGATAGCGCCATCCTGGGATGTGAAGCTCCAGCACAAGGGCCAATCTGCACTGAGGGGCCCCAGACTCCATCATCACCTTTATATAGGGAGGAATGGCTGCTGATCCAGCACACCTGGGGCCCTACAGGAGAGCCTGACAACCTGGCCTGGCTGACAACTCCTGGACTGGAGTGCAGACACAATCAGCTGGCGGCTCTTGTAGACTCCTTTCATCTGAGAAGACGCTCGTGTGTATTAGCTCAGGTCTTCATGCTGATCAAATGTGCGCAATGATTACACGTGACCGAAAAATGCACAATGATGTCACCTGTAAAGTATTCGTATGTGATCACATGACGCTGTGCGCACACGTGTGATGTAACATGTCTCTGATATCCAATGCAATTGGTAATTTCTCTATTAATATGACATGTGATGTACGTCTATGGGACACATATAATTACACGTGTACAGCACATGTGGTATCATACATGTGATCGCAGTGACATGGACCCCCAGCCAATCGTGCCACTCTTGTTATTAACCCTTTCATGATATGACATCACTACTGTCTCATTGGAGGTGTCAGCACACATACATGGTTGTCAGCTCGGCTGACAGGTATCTAGTATTTGGTGCTATTCACACAATGTGGTCAGATCGCAGTTTATTGAGATTCTCACCACGTTTTTGAAATACAAAGTGCCGTTTTGCAGAAATGTTGAAGTGATAAATGCGTTGTGTGAACTGACCCTTCTTGTTAGCCATGTGTTATAGGGTAATGTCCGCATGGGATGGATACTGCTGGTTAGAGATGAGCGAATTTCAGATTTTAGTTCACTTCGTTTGTTGGTTAAAGGTGAATTGCGTTATGGATTCAGTTACCGCGGACCATAACGCAATTCTATGACGGAATGCATAACGGAAAGCCTTTGGAGTCATTCCGCTATTCATTCCGTCATAATTGAAGTCTATGGGCTGCAAAACGGAACCATCCCGTTTCCGTTATGCAGTGGAGTCCGTCATAGAAATGCGTTATGGTCCGTGATAACGGAATCCATAACGCAATTCACCTTTAACCAACAAACGAAGTGTGAACGAAGTGTCATGAGGAAATGTTCTGATGGATCTGGAAGCCGACAGCAGGAAGTGAGAAATTTCGGAAGCATTTCCCTGCATTAGGCCGAATGCACACGACCGTGTTCCGCGGCCGTGAACGGTCCGTGATATGCCGGCCTGGATTCCTGCTGACAGCAGGAACGCACGGCGTCATTGGTTGCTATGACGCCGTGCGCTTCATGCCGCCGCTGCACTACAGTAATACACTCGTATAGATCATACCAGTGTATTACTGTAGTGCAGCGGCAACATGAAGCGCATGGCGTCATAGCAACCAATGGCGCCGTGCGCTCATGCTGTCAGCAGGAATCCAGGCTGGCACATCACGGACCGTTCACGGCCGCGGAACACTGCCGTGTGCATTCGGCCTTAATGTGATTGTGAGGTCAAAGGTCCCGGTAATATAGAGGGAGATATCTGTGATGGCCGCCTTCGGGCCTGTTCACACAGATGATATGCTGCAGACCTGCTCCAGGCTTAGCTCTATTGAAGGAGTGAAACCGCGAGCGATCTCCCTTCCTGGTGCAGTCGCGGCTTTAAGCCTCTCGTCTGCGAATTGCAGGACTGCCCATTGAAAACAGTGTAAGGCAAACACCATGCGCCAGCTTCCACTTCCAAAATTCCGCTTTGTGAACGGGCCCATAGGGTGGATTTATACGGGTCCTTTAAAAACACTGTCTACCAGTAAAACTCTCAATTCAACCAATCAGAGCTCAGCTTTCATTTATTAAAGCGGAAATCCAAGACCATGTAATACCCCAGACCTTGGGGTATCTGCAATTGCTGTGTTTTATATGTAATGTATTGTATTTTCATGTTTATACCATTTATTCCAGCAGGGGAGGTAATGGTTAGCAGGAACAGGGCTTAGCAAACCTGGTCCTCCCCTCTTGGTAGGAGTGTGCTGGTCCTACTTCCTGCCAGGAGGGGGAGTTCCTCCTGGCAGGAAGAAAGAGAGTGATGGAATGGGTTTTCCTGTTCTGATAGTTGGGGAGTGAGGAAGTACATGTCAGAGCTCCTAATCCCAGGAACCTGTCACGGAACCATGAACCAGACGTACAACAAGAGATAAGTGAAAATAAGAAGGCTTTATTGAAAATAAAGCTGTAAAGCAAAAGTCCAAACGGATGGTGAAACCGAGCAGAGTCTTTGCGAAGCCAGAGGTCAGGAACCAGAAGGGTAGTCAGACGAAGCC